>NW_024879365.1:0-52951 GCF_018340385.1 Cyprinus carpio
GAGGCCAAACCTAGTGTCGGGGTGTGGCTGATTACCTGTAGAGATGCACAGCGCAATGTTGGTAGCGGTCCAGGCTCGGACCGCAGATGACGGGATCAGAATGGGCCGTCGAGACAGTGATTGGAGGGCTGTGTCGACGGGAGCAATGTCAATGTGTCGGGACCCCCTTTCCTCAATCCAGAGTTCCAGTTCTGGATCTAAGATGAAGTTGTAATTCTTGAAGGATGGGAGTTCCAGTGCTGTCTGTTACTCTTCACTTGGAAGATGGTATAAGGCCAGGTCGTCAAGGTGGAGGGTGGCACCTTTTGGTACTTGAATCCCCCTATTCGGGTTGGGCACGTTGACATGGCTGGTTGTGTCATGCTGGTCATAAGTGAGAGTAGCTGTACTGTTGACGAGCCATCTGTCACCTACAATCTCTGCTTGTGTCTCTGTGACTTGTGTACGAGGCTTGGATTCGGCAGGGCAGTGTGTGTCGCTGACCAGGGGTTGCAACCTGCAGATTCCTTCAGCATTGTTTCTGAGGAAGGTTTTGCTAAGGCAGGGATAATGAATGTCTTTGGTCTAAGTACACATGTGCAGGTTTGGGGCCAGGTACAGCTGTGTGTTTCCGCTTTGTCGTGGTTAGGCCACCACCTCTGGCATGTGTGTCGTGGTGTGAGTGTTGCTTGTGCAAAACGCTGGCATTGACAATAAGTCTTTAAATTTTCTTAGAACTTGTCCTTACTCCACTGATAGGTTGGTTCATGAGCACATCCACGTTCCTCATTGGCTCACCGGATTGGACGTGCAGTAGGATGGCCTACCAAGAGTAAGGCCAGGCCGTGTTAAAGTTGTACGCCGAGGTCCAGACTGAGCGATGGTGGATGGCCGAAAAGCCAGCACAGTTAGCACAAAATGCTTAAGGATATCATGTACGTTTGGATTCTACCCGTGGTATAGGCTGTCACTGGAGGATCTAGCCTCAGCCACAGCATGTCTGTCATTAGCGCTGTAACCAGCTGAGTCTAGTGCAAATTCATTCCTGGAAGACAGTAAACGTGGTTTTCATCGGATTTCCAAAAACATGGCCTGGTTATTTCTGCGTGACACTGGACATGCAATGTTAAAAACCGAGTTCTGGCCGGCAGCGGCGCTCCGAGCCAGCGCCACAGGAACCGTTTGGAGGCGGTGGTTGTGTCCAACTAACTCCACTTGTGTAACAGTCACGTCTCTCATGACGTTTGGCTGAACATGTGTTTGACATCGGCCTCAGCGTGAGTGAGGGAGTCTCAATCCATCGGGCACCTGCCCAGCTGTATTGGGCTAACGGTGCTGGGGTAGTGTGCTCTGTAGTCGGCAGATCAGTAGTCTCAGTTGTCTCTCGTGGCAGCTGGTCCTCTGGTTGGCTGACAGCACAGCATGGCGAACCACAGCAGCATCCTGGTACAGACAACAGGGAGAGAGAGAGAGACAAGGGGAGGAAGAAACAAGCGAGGGTTGTCTTTGGTTGGATAGGGCAGTCTCTTTACTTCGGGGAAGTGGCGACTGAGTTTAGCTCGCCTTGGCCCATGTTTTGCCACATGTTTTGCCATATTTTGCTGCTGGCATGACGCTTGCTTCAGTGTCTCGTCAGTGGCTCTGGTGCTGCTTTGTGCAGCACATGATGCGTCATGGAAATACATTGGCATTATCCTCCTTTTGCGCTGTGGCATTACAAGCCTTGGCATTGTGATGTCAGACGGTGCACAACCCACAGTGTTGTTCTGTGCATGCAGCATGTGCTTTGTATCATGCAGTGGTCTGAGGCACTGGTTGTCAGTGAGTGTAGACATCGTGCAAGGGTTGATGGAGGGGTTTGAGAGGTGGTTAAGCAAAGCGCCCTTTATGGAGGGGTCATCAAACACCGGCATTTGTCTGCTATGTTGGGTATTTTGCCAAACTGACAGCAGCGAGCCAGCGTAAGCGTGCTCTGAGGTCGGCAGTCAAGTTTTTGTAAAGAGTTCCTTATGCTGTGTAATCAATTTAACCCTAGCATTGATTGGGTGGACGGGGTGGCGGCACAGGCGCTGATTAGTGCGCCGGTTTGGCAAGGGTAGTTTGATCATTAATATCGTTGGATCATGGTAGATGTAGCGAGTGACCACCAGTCCTGTTGTTTAAGTTTAGTTTGGTGGAGTGCGTGTCAGTTTGGGCTATTGCGTTCCTGGTGAACAAGGTGTATGGTGCTGGCTGCCAGTGGCGTCTTCCAGTACACGGTCATTGTGTGTTTTTGATGTTATTACGTTCCTGGAACCCAGGTGTTGAGGTGTTTGCTGGCTTGTTGTTTGCGGAAGATTCTGTTTCCAGCTTGGAAGATGTACACAAAACTAGGACTCCTGGCATTAGTACACTGGTCAGTACGCATGCTTTGTCTTCAAGTAAAGATGTTGAATTTCATGCTGGTGAGTTGGTGTAGCTGAGCGGGCACCTGTTGAAGGTGAACTGTCGGTTGCCAAATGTGAATACCAGCTTGTGTTGGTATTTTTCGGGGTTCACCGGAATGGTCCAGAATCCAGAAGCCACATCAGAGTGTAGAAGATTGTGGCTCCTCTGATTCGGGTATTTTTCTTGTTCTAGCTGGGTCAAGGGCCTGTTGTGACAAATCGAACACCTGATGAGCGTCATGATTTCCTGTAAGTCAAACGTGCCGGTGCGCCATTGCTTGCCTTAGGTTTGAGGGCGAACCCAGATGGGGGCCTGACTAGGTGCTGTTCGTGGACGGATGACACCTTTCTCAAGCATAGTCGATGATCTCTCCTGCACTGGTTAGGTGTGAGCGGATGGGAATCTTGTACTGTTTGACAAAAGTGGGAGGAGCATCGCCGGTGCGTGGGATGTGCACCATGTGGACTGTTGGTAAGACGCACAGTCATTAAAAGAGTCTTTGGCATTTAGGATTCTTTGAATTCATCAAAGAATGCTGTCTGAGTCCGTTGATGAGACTGTATCGCTCTGATGGTGCATTAGCGTCTTGTAGAACGTTGCTGCACTTGAGATTCTGAAACCTAGGTAAAGGCTCCTTCGTTCAGGTGTGTCATCAGTCGGTTTGGTATTAAGAAGGTGTAGCAGGTTCATCAGTCTCATGCCAGACGCTCTGGGTGGGAGACTGTATACTGGCGAGGTGTTGTGGTCCTCGTTCATCTCCGTTCTGCACACCTGGTCTTGGGGCCCTGACCATGACAGATGTGATTGCGATGAATTTTAAGGGTGCAGTGAACAATGTGTTGTCTGTACTCGCCTTCGGGTATCAGTGCAGGTGGAATGGGCCCAATGACAGGTAGTACAAGTTCAAAGTCATGAAAGTCATGGCTCACTAGCCATCCCAGCCGGTAGGCTTTTGGGAATGTTGATGTCAGTTGCCGTGCAGTTATTTGAACAGGATGTAAACTACACGAGATGACACTTCAGTGAGGGGGTGTGGGTTCAAGTGTGAGTCCGAGTCCACCACACATTCAAGGTGAGGGGGTTGGAAGAATCCCAAGCATGTGTTTATTGGTTTGACCACATCGCACGTTGAGTCGAATATTTAATTCCCTATGGTGGCTGGTACCACCGTTCCCTGTTTGTTTGACTACAGTGAGAGGAGCTGAACTTGAGCCTTGGTTTGTTGTTGAGTTGTGTACCCATGGCTGGCTGCTGAGCTCTGTGACCTGGCAGTCTGGCTCTGTGGGAGTTCCCCTGACCTCTGTGACCTGGCGGTCTGTCCACCGGCTGCGACCTGTGTGGCTGGAGGGAAGAGTTTCGCACACTTGACGCCCAGACTTTTAGCTGTTTGAAGTCCAGTAAAGGTTCAAAGCGATCGCTTGGGATGTGACTGAAAGGCTGGTAGAGTATTTCCGTAGAAAATACCCAGGAGTGCCCTTCAAGCTCTGGCGGACAGACCGTCAGTCAGATAGGCGCAAGCCGGACAGCCATTCCGGCGTTTAAGCACGTTCAATGGTTGTGCTGGGTTTTGGATGACAGAGTTATTCGATCATCTGCACTTTGGCTTCAAGGTGGAGTCTTTTTCAGAAAAGGATGAGATGAGATCTGCGTGAAGGTCTGATGCCAGTGTTGATCTTTAACCCTACATGCTCACACAACAGCGATCGGATGTTAAGGTGGAGTTTTTCGCCCTTACCCGTCTTTCACAGAGGTTGCCCTGGGGATGCTGGGCTCAGGATGGATGGCAGTGGACATCGATGGTTCGTTAGGCGGATGCTCGGTGTAGCTTGCTGCTTGCGGGCGGCAGGTAGCGGACTCAGCTGGTTCCGGTATTTACCTTAAGGATTGTGGTACCTGGCGCGGTGAAGGCCGTTTTCCATCTCGCTGCGGGGCGTGCTGCCGTCAGCTGTTGAGCTTAGCAGGTGATGCTGTCGCATGCGTGATGATTCATGGACATGGGATGGTTGGGCGGTGTGGATGACGACCGATGGAATGGCGGATTGAACAGGGTGTTGAACGATTTCGCCCGTAATGCTGGGCGTTAAGAGGTCTGGTGTCGACTATCGTGTCTTCCTTGCGAGGTTTCTGTAGCAGAAGCAACGGTTTGCAGCATCAGGTCATGGACTTTCTAGGCTGGGGCGTCAGAGCGTGGGCTGCCACTGTGGTTTCGTAAACCGTGCTTCAGAGGATGGAGACGTTCATCCAATGAGGTGTCGAGGTGGTTCCACTGTCTGGACAGGAGGGATGGCATTTCATCTGATGTTGCCAGATAAGGAATTCGCTCTTTTTGGGTCTCTGGTGTAGAATTTTTGTTCGCATTGGCTATCAGCCTTCTGGCCGAAGGACCACCGGGCAACGATTGTGTGGTCCCCTCTGATGCGGCTCTGGACGGTGGTGGAGTGGGGGGCACCTTTCTAGGGTCAAACTCCGAGGCGGTTGCTCAGAGTAGGAGAATGAGGACCAGTGGTTGTTTCACCGTCCTTTTAGAAATAGTCTTTTGCGCTTGGCGTGTAAGGTTTGTGCTAAATTTGAGTTCACTTGACTCTTGCGGGCTGCAGACGGCGGAACAAAGGATGAAGACTCGAACTGCGGCGGTTTCCGGGAAGAACTGGTTCCGTTAAACAATTCTGTTCGCTGCTGAACCGTTGCGTGCTCCCGAGAAAGTAGAAGCAGGCCAGTGGGACTGCGAGGATCTGGTTTCCAGTACCTAGGCCCTGTTGGGATATAACGGTGAAGACAGATGGTCGTGATCACGGTCAGAGGTTCAAAAGAATCCAGCAGGATTTTTCTCAGATGCTGTGGACCGATGACGACCGAGTCTCTGGTTGGCAGATCAGAAATCCTATGCACATCACGGCTGGACGTGATTCTAACAGGTACAAGTTTGTCCAAAGCCGTCGTTGGTGACAGTTTCAGGTGAAAGCCAAATGTCTTGTAAATAAGCGTGAACGCCATGACCTCCCCGCAGGATCTGGATTGAACGTGAGGGATGTTTCTGGCCAGCTTGTCGCTCCTCGGGAGCCGCGGGCAGGGCTTAGTGGCATGCGTTCTCTGGAAGAACTTCTTCCCCCCTCCGTTGCTGACAGGTGTTCTTGGAAGCTGGCTGGTGATGTCTTGAGCCGTGGCTTACACCCCCCTTTTCCAGCTCTGGGTTCTTGGCTGAAAGGGGTTGGAGTGGCGGGCCGGGAGAAACTCTATGGTGTGTGTTTCTCCTGTTCCAGCCACTCTGTAATCTGTAAGAATGTTTCAGTTCGGTGCATGAACAGTGTCAGAAGTTCATCTTGGAGCTCTCCTCTCTGCAAGTAACAGGCCGTCGATTTTGCTTTCGGGCAGCTTGCAAGTGTTTTTCGGGCAGGCCTGGCTTTAGAAGTCTCTTTCTTTCAGTTCAGCGTCTTTTACTCTCTCGCTGAGGAAGTGTGCGTCCACATTGCTGGAGTTTTTTGGTTGAGTTCCTTTGCGGGCTTCTCCTCAACTGTTCTCCGTTGGTCTGTTGGCCAGGCGAAGATCTTGCAGGGCATTTTGAAGTCTTTCTCTTTCTACTTCTTTCTGTAGCTCTGGATCTGTGGCGTCCTCTTTCTCGGGCTGGTTCACGTTCTGGGTCTCAAGGAGGAGCTGATCAAAGGCGACTCTGGGTTCGGGCCTGGTCCTTCCAGGCCTCTCATCCGCTGGAAGCAAAAGTGATTGCTGCTTGCTGTTCCAGGTCGATGTTGCTCCATTAAGCTGAAGCGTTGCCTGGGTGACGAGAATGTGAACAAGGCTTCCGAGGATCCTGGCGAGATTCTTTGTAGTTGTAGCTTTGGGTTGGATTGTGTGCCATCAGTTCATCTGGCACCGGTGTCAGTTGCTCTTGGTTTAGGTGCTGCAGGTTACTGGCGTCCTTGGGCAGGAACGGAGGGTGCGTCACTGCTTTCCAACCATGTCGAGGAGGTTGCCCCCGTGGACTGCTGGACTGGATGAGCAGGACCATCCTGGCTCACTGGTAGTGTGAGAGAAACACAACATACACACAAGAGACCGAAATGCCTAAAGTTTCGTTCTTAACGGTTAACGAGCTATACTCATACGAGGCTATGCGTTTCTGAAGAATTTTAAGAACTAACTGATGCAAACAGTCAGACAGTTCATGAGGAGCCAGATTAACTTGGGTCCAGCCGAAGGACCTGAAATGGAAATTTGACAGGCAGTAGCCTAGCGGGTCGCGATGATGACACCGGCTGCTGGTTGTCACTCTACTATTTAGCTTCCTTGGTGGCTCTCATAGGTTACTGTCTCTATGTGAAATGAAAGAAACAAATCACAACAGAACAAAGGACAGAAAAGATCAAAGTGAAACAAAACACTTGAAATGAGATAAAACAATAGTAACCGCGATGTCATGATGTGTCAAGGGAGAATAAGGGAGGAGCCCTAAGCCTACTGCGTTAAGGTTTTTAAAGACATTAAGGAGCCCAACAGGTGAATCAATGCAAATCGGGAGTAGCGAAACCTAGGAATGATGGTGTGGCTTGGAGTGATAAGAGAGATGGGCTCAAACACTTTAAATATATCCGGGGGATAATATGCAATATTCAGCGATGGCTTATAATGAAGTGGATTGGTTTCTTATCACAGAGTGGTTCACACTGTGTGAATTGATGTCGCTCAGTGGAAACTCAGCGGCGCGGTCAGACTCCCTAGTTGCTGCACTCTCCCGAAACGCTCAACCGCAGTTCAATTCCTCGGCCTGCGTTACTCAGTCTCAGGTTGTGCCCTAAGAAACATCTTGTGACTTGTGGTCTTGTCCGGTGGTGCGTCTTTGCCAAGGTCGATACAGGGGATCTTCATCTCAAAAGGCTATATCTTAGAAGGTGTCTCACGATATAGGCTTTCATGGGAAATCAAGGGCATTAAGGGACAACAAAGTTTGTCTGGTTATATTTTCCACCATCTGGAATTTGGATATTATGGATCTGTCTTACTACGGTGGCCATCCTGGCTTGGATATAGACTGGATCTGGTAAAGTGACAAGTTTCGAATGAGAGAAACAGCACTTCTTTCCCCCCAAATATGCCATTCTTCTTCTGTATGTAAGTACATCGCACAATATGAAGTGTTCCAGGTAAATGGTTACCTGATAATCAAACGGCCTAAACCATCGCTACTAGTTGGATATAGAAGTGTATTACCAAATACATGCTGTAGTGTGTAAGCCTTTGTTTGTAGTGAGTCTTTAATCTAGATTTAGACTACTACAGTAGGTACTCTGCCTCCATGTATACAGGGCACATATATATATTACTTGCAAGTATTCCAGAGACCTGTTTAGTTGGAAGGCTTTCACTCGCCACGGCAGGAGCACAGATCATAAGGTCTAGACAGACGAGATCAGACAGCGCAGACACCTTTGCCGAGTGTGCACCAGCTGGAGGACTACTGTCAAGAGTCATTTCCCACCCTACTGGTGCTCCACGCTGTCTCCCCTAACTGTCCTATATGAATACTTCAATCTTCGTCTAACATACCCAGTGGCATTATGTCTCCGCATTAATAATGTCAGCCGCGATAGCAGGACGAGGCACACGGTCAAGAGAACAAATCTACATGTGGCTAAAGTATGGTAAAAATCTCCTGCACCATTCCCCGGACTAACACCAGTTTGTTTACTACCACATGCAGACCGACCCCCGGAAACAGAGCCCCACCATTGATATTGGGCAAACCTTGAGGGTCATAAACGCAAAGGATGTACACACATTTTCTGCATTTGACATTGCCAGGAAGCATGCGGCCAGTAATTCAGAATCAATATTTTTTGAGACGGAAAAATTCACCTTCAGAATGCAGAAACGTGGCTTAATAGAAGGTTGCTATCACTTAACTACAAAAAAGTGTTAGGGAGCCATAAGGAGCTAAGCCTACTGCTAGGTTTTAAGATAGGGCCAGCAGGTGAGGTGGCCCTATGGGGTGGAAAACCTAGGAAGATGGTGTGACTTGGAATAGAAGATGTGCAAGCACTTAAAATATATCGAGGGGGAATATCTAATATTCTGTGGCCCATAATATAAGTGGATGGGTTTTTATCATTTGGACCACTTTCGGGTGAATTGATGTTGCTCAGGTGGAAACCAGCGGTGTGGTCAGCCTCTAGCGCTCCCAAACACTCAACCGCGGTGTCCTCGGCCCTCAGTTACTCTGTGTCGGCGTTCGCCCCTCTCCAACAGCTTGTGACTTTCTTACACAGCCTAGCAGCGCCAAGATCAACACGCCAGACAGCACTGCAAAAGTGGGCTGTTCCTAGAACCACCTCTGAAAGAGTGGCCCCTTTTTAGAGCACGGTTTAGGTACTGGTCCCAGAAAGTACCTTGTTTATGTCGGCTGGACTGGATTGATTTACTTTGGAGTGCCAAATTGTGGCTGTCTCCACTGCGGGCCGCAACTACGGACAGAGATAAAAGAAACCGAGATTCACTCACAGCCAGTGTCGGTAATGTTGGTCGGCAACCTTGTCACTGGAAACCTGAGATGACTGTCCAATCACCAAGGAGTTCTACAATCCAATACACAAAGGATGAACAAGGGAAACTTAAAAGTGATTTTAAAGCTACTGTTTGTATTAAAACTCAATTTTGAGTAAAATATATATGTAGAAATGAGAGGTTAACAGTTTTACCTAATAATGATAAAACAAAAAGGGAATTATCATATTGTATGGCAATTATCAAATAACCTTAACTCAAAGATAGCAAGAAAAACAATGAATCACCGCAAAATAATAAAGAGACGGTCTGACACATGGACGAAGAAGCAGGACCCAGAAGCTGGTTTTCACTACAAGGGGGGCATGCTGCCGCGCTGTGCTTGACCTCGAAACACTTAATTCAATATTAATAATATTCACATAATGGTTTAGAAATTGAAATTTAGCAATAAGCCTAGCAAGAGACGCTGAAAGCTATGAACCGACTTACAGGAGACGGCCACTATATGGCTCACCTCCTCTAAGTGGGTCAATCAGTGGGTAACCTGAGACACTTCATTGACACTATAACATTAAAATAACATACGGTCATTTCAGCTTGCAGAGAGTTTGATTTACCTGCATGAGTTCCAGGGGGCTAAAAAGCTTTGGTTTTAGCCAAGGAATGTGCAATGTTTTAGATTCAACGAGCCATGATTCATTAATTCAGAACCAATGAATTAATGAACTGCTCATTACGCTACAACCTCGATGTCCTCCTTCCTCAAGAGAGCGTTTATTTCTTGTTCCATTACCAGAGCTTGCTCTGGGGTGCACCGACCAGAGTGGGAATGACCCCGTTGAAATGAGGCAGTGGAGAACCGAACTGAATTTTGTAGCCTCTCTCTACAGTGTGCAGGACCCACTGAGACACATTTGGCAGAAGTTTGTCAAGCTGCCAAATAGGTACCAAGGGAATCAGTCTCTTGAGACTGACCTCTGGTATAATCAGAGTGGCTACCTCAGTGCTCTGAAGCAGCAGCAGACTGGCAGTGGATGGTCAAACTAGCTGCTCTAGAGACCTCCGAAGAGGTAGCAAGCCTCTCAATACCGCTGCGTTTCTGGGCGGAGACTGAGAGAAGCACTTCAGAAAAACGTTTACATGGTATTTATTCTGTAAAGTGTAAACGGATGGTGGTGAGTGAGTTACAATAATTAGTGAATAGTTGTATAGAAAAAATATTTTTGCATAAGCCCTGTCCTTTGTCCAAATCCTGGGGATGCAGATTTGGCTGATCTTGCCTGAAGATGAAGAGAGGGATGGAGCCTACCCCTTATGGATGGACAGGGCCAACCTGGTGGTGGTGGGGTGGATGGAGGGGAATGTCAGCAACATCAGCTGTGAAAATGAAACAGAGTTCGGTGCTTATATACTCCAGGTGTCAAGCAGTGATTGGTAAGACCTGTTAGTATGAATGAATGATGTGGCATTGGAGTCTTCCTGAAAGAATTTCCACTTACGCTTTCATTTCTATCAGAAAGACTCAAAGAGAAGGTAAACATTTACATAGCATTTATTTTGTAAAGTGTTTAACGGATGGTGGTGAGTGAGTTACAATAATTAGTGAATAGTTTGCACAAACTAGTGTACCAGATCCTTGTGTGGTATAGAAAAATTATTTTGGCATAGGCCCTGCCCTTTGTCCAAATCCTGGGTATGCAGATTTTACCCCCCCAAAAGAAGTGTGAATTGATACCCATCAGTTGAGGCTTCTTTTTCTTTATTGAATATCCTAAAATAAATCATCAAATGATTAGCATTAAATTTTATGAAAAGGCTTAATAAATATTTATAAACAAATGACTGTATGAGCAATGTTTTGACAGGCTGCATTATGCTGTTTAACACACAAAGGCAGCGTAGTTCATGTAATAATATGATAGGCCAATGTTGTGAAGGGCCAGGATAGGCGAAGTTAAAATAAACAATAATACCAGTGTTTCCCCTGCCATTATATGAGGGGGCGGCCCGCCCCCCCAATGGCACCCCCGCCCCCCTTGAAGGTCGAGGTCATTTTAATTACATTTTCTCTATACACAAATCCACCGCAAACTCTATGGGCGCCGCCATCTTGCCTGCCGCCATAACTGCGTGCCTGCGAAGTGTGACGGAGTGACACTTGCTGGTGCCCTCTAATGACATTTCAATGAAAGCGGATCCTGCTCATTAAAGAGCAGGTCATATGGTATTTTAAAGTGTCCCATTATTGTATTGGAGTCCCCTTCATCAGGTTTAAATGCATCTAAGGTCAGAAAACATTGTAATTTTCTCATTTGCCAATGATTAGGAAATTATTAATTTCAAGCAAGTTCGGAGCAAGCCCCTCCCTTCCTCAAGCCTACTCTGCTCTGATTGGTCAGCTGGCCAAACCTGTTGTGATTGGCACACAGAGATGAGTTCTTGAGCCAGTTATCCAGCGCTACCATTGACAAAGCACCTTTACATAAAACAATAATATAGTCAATCCGTTCTTATAATGACATAAAATACAAAAACACTTATGCAAGCGAATCGTGCCCACAGCTAAAGTTTAGCTGCTAAACTGTGAACACTAGGTGGATACGTTAGCCGAGTGCTAACGTGACTAACTGATTAAACAATACAGTTTGTAAACCAAAATATGTCTACTGTAATGTTTGAAGAACAACAGACAAAAGACATTGGTCTTAACTTTTAATCAGAACGCAGAACAGTTGTATCACAGGAGCACCAGCCGAAATCACTCATCTCTCCCGCATTAACCCTGTAACTGCCAGTGCAGCACAATAAACAGCAATTTCACAATTATTATAAAGTCTGTGTGTGCTACACTACATTCTTTATTATTAAACAAAGTAATTAGAACAACGTCAGTCTACAATAATCGACATATTCTTAGGCTCACTGCGAATTTTTAGAACTACTTCAGTAAGACAGTAATATCGTGCTTTACCTGGAAACCTAAAGCTGTACTAGGAATGCATCACATATTGGCACAAAAAACTGATATTTTGAGCACTCAATTGAAAATATACACCTAACGTATCAATCGTACTACTACCAGGTCGTGGTTCAGAGAGCTTGTTAGTCCAAATTAAGAAGATTAGAAGCCAACGAAGATAAAAACCCAGATTAGAGAAGCAGTTCTTGATAAAATGACAAGCACACAACAAAAGGCTCGAATTGTATTTCTGTGGTATTCTTGAACACCGCGTCTTCTCAACATGATGTAAACGCACTTATAGCAAAAGTGCTTGTGGGCAGATCAGACTCTGTTCGTATTTCGCGGGCAGGCGGGGGGATTATGCAAATGTGTTACCCAGTGACGTACACCGGTAACAGGCAAAAGAGTCGAAAATATAATGACTCGTTACGGCGATTCAGAACCGACTCTCTCTTTTTTAGAGACAATATCTTTATTTATCATGCACTTTTTTGATTAACAACTTTGCAGATTGTTTTCATTTAAGGATAGCTACGTTATAAACTGCAAAAGAGAGATTTTTCAAAACCAATATGACCTGCTCTTTAAGGGAGATGTTTTGTTTATGGGAAAATTGGGTAGATGATGTCAGGCAGTGGCCAAAACTTACTGATTAAGGTAATTTATTGACAACATAATGTAATAATGTATAAATATGTAATGTATTGTGATTAAGAAGTTTATTAATTGATGACAATAAAAACCGAACGCTGTCATTACTAGCTGTGTTGTTAATATGTTCACAAGCTTCACAAGTTTCAAATAACTATTAGGCCATCCTTAAAAATATTGTTGTTTGCCATAACTTACCCGCCTGTCAATTTATGACTGACCCAATTAATTATTTTTTTCCCCTTTTAGTCCGACCGACTTGCCGATTGTAATTGCGTTAAGACCCACGGATTTTTTTTTACTCTTCAAACAACTAATACAAATGCAATAAAATGTGAGACACATGCAACTGACGTTTTTCACATGCTCTCACGCCACACATCCATTTTCTCACGCACAGAAAAATCGCGAAGCAAAGAGGACACGGAGACCGACAGACTAGACAGAGCAGATTACTTATTATAGAAAAAAATCTCAGCTCTCAGATTCTGTCAATTTTATTATGAAATTCAAACTATAAATACCGTTTTGGTGCTTGTAAATGTGACGCGACAGATCCCTAGCAGCACATGAACTGATCATCTCTAGCTAATAGTAAAGAACTCTGTGTAATCTTTATGGCCGTAAACATGGGCAGTCATGTGCAACAAAGGTTCGTGAATTTCACAAACAGTTTTAGTCCAGGCCTGTAGTTTTGTGCTGTTGTTAAAACAGCCAACCGCACAACACGCTCTTCTCGGCATCACTGGGACAGCATACGTACTAAAAAAAACTAAACAAAAATAACTTTTCGTACAGCTAACATCTGCTACAGCCGCCTACGGGACTAACGTACTTCTGCTACTTCCTTAGCAGCAAGGCACGCAGTAATGGCGGCGCTGCTTTACTTCAGTGTTTCGCCGGGTTTGTCTATAGTGCCAGATCACAACAGAAATCATTTAAAGTTACCTTTTTGATAGAACAGGTCTATACTGTAACAATTTAATATCGCGCCGCTGTAACAAGTAGGAGTCGGTAGTCGGGGGAAGATGGAGTAGAAATTTGGTGACCAAATAAAGATAAAACAGATTGAATGCCCCTCACAGGCGACTGCCGCGCACAAACAAAAACCAAACACAAAATAAAACCCAGGCCTGGTCCTATCTCGTTCTTCACTGTCGTCGCTCCTCTTTTGTATCCTCCCGATCTCCTCCGTGGGACTCGAGACCGGTGAGTGGAGCAGGTGTCGCTCATTTCCCAATCACTCCACCGGCCTCACTCCGTTCCCATGGCTCTCGACCCCACTCATCACATATACCTTGCTCTTTTATTACACAAACTAAATAGCCTTATGTTATTGATCTTATTTACATGACGCATGTCAGTTCGGTCTCTACGTTTCATGGCGCTCTCTGTATCGCGCACAGCAGAGTACAGCCCCGACACACACGCACACAAGTGAACACATTCCCACTAGTATTTGTAAATATTAAGCTGCATGACGACTATTTAAATATGAATTCTGCGTGTCTCTGTGTTCATGAATGGCGCAGCCGCGTGGTTTGGTACTTGTACTGAAGACGCTTATGGTGATATTAACGTCTGTCGTCTCACCATGATGACATAAATACATGAACCACATCTCCAGAGCTGCTCTGAGAGTCACTTCATGAGCTATTGACTGTTTAACTTTTGTAAATCTATCTTCATATCATATACACACAGAAATGTAAAGGTATTCACAGCAACCCGTCAAAATACAAGTTCGGTTAAACTTGCCCTTGCGAAATATAGCAATCCATGACAACAGTGTGCTTGGCAACGCATATACGACTAAATCTTCATTCTGGCGACTAAATGCTGTCTAATATTAGCCAATGGCCAATAAATTCTAAGATTTTTACTCGCCAGTGTGTTAGTTGGAGGCTAAGTATAAGTTTAGCACAGATATATTTTCACTCGCGAACACTCTCTGACTGAGGGCTTCAGAGGTTCACAATCCGTCAGGCGATCTGTGCTTTTTTTCAGTTCATCTCAATGGATACGCAGCGCACCTGTATTTAATGTACTGGCATAAACTCTATTGTGAAGGCGCACAAATCGCCGTCGCTTTCTCTCACACAAACGGAGAGAGAGAGAATTGACACGCTACATTTAAACAATATTCTTTGTTGTATTTTCCTGTCAAAATAACGGAGTTCCTTTCTTTCAAGTTTAATGGCGGTTGGCAAACCAAACTTAAATGGTGCATTTCCCCCACCTACTGGATTGGAGTGTGGATAACATTATGGTAGTAGTGACCTAAATCCTGTTAGTTAAGTGAGTATCTTTTAAGAAATTAAATACTTATTCATATATTTTAACTTTCTTTGGGCCATTACCTAATAATGCTTGGATAGAAAAAATTTCTATTTCCATTTCTCTTAATGCCTGAAATAATTTAAATCTTTCTCTTGCATAAGCCTCACATTTTAATAATACATGTTCTACTGTTTCCATATTTTCCGAACTACATTTGTCACAATACCCAGTCTGGTGTTTCCCAATCCTGACCATACTTTGATTTAGTAAATAATGGCCAGTGCGCATTCTTGAAATTAACACATCCTTCCTCCTATTTCCAATGTTTCTTCTTTCTAAACCAACTGTTCCTTGAATGTTGTATAAATGTCGACCCTTATTTCCACTGTCCCACTCCTTCTGCCATTTCTTCCTAATTTCCTTTCCTATTATACTTTTTATCTGAGTCTTACTCAATGCAATTTTAATATCAACTTCTGGAAATTTTATGGCCTGTTTGGCTAAACTATCCACCTCTTCATTTCCTGCTACCCCCATATGAGCTGGTATCCAAAGAAAATGAATACTGATTCCCAATTGTCTGGTTCTAAAAAGACTTAATATAAGACGTAATATTTCATAAATTAAGTCCTGTCTAGCTGTAGAAATACCACTTGCTAGACTTTCAATTGCAGATAGAGAGTCTGTGCATATAACTGATCTGATTGGCTGAACTTCTTCAACCCACTGTAATGCTAATATAATTGCTATTAATTCTGATGTAAATACTGAAATGTGATCTGATGTTCTTTTCAAAATGTTGACTTTAAATTGAGGTATAAATACTGCTGCAGATGTTGTACCAGAATCTGGATCTTTTGAGCCATCAGTATATATCTGGATGGCACCATAATATACATGATCTATGTAACCTTGTACTGTTATGCTATCCAGGATATTCTCCTCATTATGTTTGTCTTTGTGTAACTGGATATCAATAGAAGGCATGGGAAAAAACCAAGGAGGAATTGCTGGCAGAACCACACTGGTGGCAATATTAAAATCACTAATCCCCATGTCTCTTGCTTCCTCATTAATAAACCATCCAAAACTTGTTAGTTTTTTATGGTTATATTCCCAACAATCACTTAAAACTTCAACTGGATGATTTTCCGATTGACCTTTTATGTTTTAGTATCTCATTCTTAACTTAATCCTTCTCATTCCTAGTGGCATTACTCCAGTCTCAACATTAAGTGATGACACTGGTGATGATCTTGTTGCTCCACAACATATCCTTAATGCTTGTGTGAGCGGAGGCAATTGCCACCTAAGATATAGAATATTTTGTAAATGCTCCCAACTACAGGGTTTCCAAATAAATGGAAAACAAGCAGAGATGTGTACAATCTTTATTTGACACTCAACGAGATGTAAAAATATAATTATACAAAAATTATTCTAGAGAAAAATACACACGTTACAAAAACAATAAATTTCACACAAAAGAAAAGAATAAGCTACTAATGTCATACAGTGGCCACCTATAAACTGGATCTTAAACGGTCAATACCAATATCTCATGGGATAAATCAACACTTGGGAAAGAGAATGTAAACAAAAAAATTCCAAATAAATTAAATTCCCACAACCTCACTTCACACCTTCATGCAAATATATAACCAAAAAAAAAAGAATCACAATCCACACAATAAACAAAACAACAATATAAATAAACAAAGTAAACCCTCCCAATCCCAACAGCTAATCGCCCCTGGTGGTTATATAGGAATTGACAGTAGATAAGAGCCCACCGTAATCAAAAAGACAATTAACAAGCCACAAAAAAAAAGAAATATCAAATTAAAGAAAATACAATTGAATCAACTAATATAACAAAGAAATAATTCAATACCCAATCATCTCAACACACACACTTCCTACACACACACAGACACCACCACAAACGCGCGTTCACACCGAGCTCACTCAAACACTCGCCCGCCTCAACACACACTCACATAAAAACTTGTTCACACAACCGTGCGCTTTTAAATCACGATAGTCCGTGGAACTTGAGCGCGCACCCTCTCCAGTCTCCACAGCACAGCACCACAGGTCGCAGTAATGAGCCGCCGCACAGCAGCAAAACAACAGCGGGCAGATTTCTGAAGCACAATTGACTGGCCCTCAGTAAGAACGGTGAACAAACTACCAACACTGCCTTGATTACACTCAAAATATGTTAATGCAGTTGAACATCTACAGGCCCACGGCAAAAGTTAAAGAAAATGGAATTCCAACTTATGCAGGTCTACGACACTTAATACGCGATCAATGCTTAATGCATAATAGATTGCTCTTGCGACACAAAAGAATGCAGCCTGCATACCATGCCGGAGGAAAAACGGAAGTAAAAGGAAATCTCTGCGTTTTTAAAGGGGCCATAAGCTTAACTTCCGCCCAGCTCCATCCACCCACACAGAAAGAAAACCCTAAAAGGGTCACCCCATTACATTCTACCCCTGGCTTTTCTTTCATTGTCCCGATGATACAATCTACAACCATGGACGAAAAGGGCAACCCTGGGTTTGACCAGGTTGAAATAGAGCATTCACCGGCTCGCTGTCCAAATGCACATTTTGAACTATTGCTGTAGCCCTTGGTAGATGATAAGGGTTAGAATGTTTCCCAGCAGTAGCCCGAGTGGTTTGGCGCCGACCCTCCTCCCTTGTTTGAATTGGGGGATTAACAATCAACACAGGACCTTCAATCCCCATCTCCACCGGACTTTCTACAAACCTCTCTGGCTCCAGTGGCAGATCTACTCCAGCTGAACTCAAGGCCACAGGGGTTACATCTAAAAGGGCTACATCCCAGTCTTCCACTCCCATTGTGGAGGCTAAAAACTCATCCAAGTTGTCATCTGACAGCCCTAACCCAGGATCAACCATGTGGCCGGAGCATGCTACGTGTGGTACAGGCTTTAGGTAAGACCTATGCACCTGTTTTACCATGGAAGGGTTATCTACCTGTGCTATAGTGTATACACCACCATCACCCCTAGGAGCTCTAACTACCTTGTGAACAATACTGGACCAGTGATTTTGTATTTTATGACGACCATGAACACCATAGTCCCGCAGATAAACTTCTTGACCTTCCTGCAATGCAACATCCCATCCTACCTGATCATAACGTTTTTTACGAGGTTCAGCAGCTCTATCCAGCCGAGCCCTTGCTCTCGTATAGGTTGTTTGAAGTCTCTCTCTATGCTCAACCACCCAGTCTTTCACCTGCCCACTGGCAGGTTCGTCCACTGCTGAGAGCAGAAAATCAACCGGAAGTCTAGGGGCCTGTCCGAACATTAAAAAATATGGGGACTCACCGGTGGTCTGGTGAGGAGTTGTATTATATGCAAAACATAACTGTGCTACATGACAAGTCCATGACCTTTTCTGCTCCAAGGACAGTGTGCGCAGTAAGTCATGAAGGGTTCGATTGAAGCGCTCACACTGCCCATTTCCCTGAGGGTGATATGGGACAGTGCGAGTCTTCTGAACCCCATACAACTGGCAGAGCTCGGAGACGACTGCACCCTCAAAACTTCGACCTTGGTCTGAATGAATTTGCGCCGGTACACCGAACCTATAAAACCACTCATAAACCAAAATATTAGCTACCGTAGTTGCTTTCTGGTCCCGTGTGGGCACAGCCTGAGTGTATTTCGAGAAGACATCCGTAATAACAAGGACATGCTCTCTTCCATCACTAGCCTGCTCCAAAATGGTAAAATCAACCGCCAAGATCTGATTTGGTCTCGATGCCAACAAATGACCCATTGAAGCACGGGCTGGTGGCTGATTTGATTTTGCAATAGCACACTGACTACACTCCTGACATTGCTTCCGGACATCAGCCTCCTTGACTCCATTCCTTTCTTTCGTTCGGCACCTCTGACTCCATGCCAGTAAAATAGGATGGGTTTCGTATCATATGTTAGGTGCGTTGCCTACCTTGGTGGCCATGAGTCCTGTGCCCGTCGTAAGTCTATTTTTGAGGTTTTAGAAAAAGCAGCGATTGTGCTCTGTACTGCCTCAACCGGCCTATCCTTGTTCAGCAGTTCTACCAGAATAGCTGGTAGAGCAGTTCCGCACTCTTGCTGTGGAGAAGGTATCGCTGTGTACTGCTTAGACAAAGCGTCTGCATTACCGTTGACACGGCCAGGGCAATATCGAATCTCAAAATCAAACGCTGCTAGCTGGGAAGCCCAGCGTTGCTCTAATTCACTGTGTTTTGCCTTGTTGAAATTTCTCGATTGACTATTATCTGTGTATACTATACACTTCTGCCCTAAGAGGTCATCCCTAAACTTTTCGGTCATAGCCCATTTTAAAGCTAATAACTCCAACTTCATGGAGCTGTAATTTTGCATATTCTGTTCGGTGGGTCTGAGACCCCGGCTAGCATATGCCACTGGCTTCATCTTACCATCCTTTTCCTGCCCAAGCACTGCCCCTAACCCGGAGTGGCTAGCATCAATCTCCAACAAAAATGGGACGGATAAATCTGCATATGCCAAAACAGGAGCAGACACCAATCGCTGCTTCAAAGTTTGAAACCCCTGCTCACACTCCTCAGTCCAACAGCTTTCAATTGACTTCCCAGAACCCCTCTTCTTCTTGGTCCCTACCAAGTCTGCAACAAGCCGATGTAACGGGGAAGCTAACTGGGCAAACCAAAACGCCTATAATAACTTGCGAATCCTAAAAATGACCGCAATTCAGTCACATTGGTTGGATGTTTCCACTCTGCCACTGTGCTGATCTTAGCAGGATCAGTAGACACACCCTCTTTAGACACCAAATGCCCCAGAAAGCCTACCTCTTGCCGAAAAAAACAACATTTTTCTAACTTGGCCTTAAGTCCCTCTTGCTGAAGTCGGACAAAGACCATTTCCAACCTCTCCAAGTGCTGTCCAATAGTAGATGAGAAAACGATAATGTCGTCTAAATAAAGCAACAACGTCTGGAACCTTTGGTCACTGAACATGCGCTCCATAAGCCGTTGAAAGGTACTAGGTGCATTGCACAACCCAAAGGGCATTCGATTAAACTCAAATAATCCAAAGGGTGTGCAAAAGGCGGTCTTACTCTTATCCCCCTCCGCCACCGGAACCTGGTTATAGCCACTGGCAAGGTCCAATGTGGAAAACCACTGGGCTCCACACAGGGCATCCAGGGACTCCTCAATCCGGGGCAGAGGAAAAGCATCCTTCCGTGTCTTACTATTCAATTGCCTATAATCAACGCAAAGACGAATCTGACCATCCTTTTTTCTCAAAACTACAATCGGAGAGGCATACGGACTAGAACTCTCTCTAATCACCTTACTCTGCAGCAATTGGTGAATATGCTGCTTAACTGCCTCATAATCTGAAGGGGGCAAACGTCGATACCTCTGCCGTACTGGCTCATTGTCGAGCAAAGGAATCTCATGCGTAATGAGCTTAGTACAGCCCAAGTCACCCTCATGAGCTGAAAAAATGGATCTATATGTATGCAAAAGGGACTTAACCTGAGCCTGTTTATCCTGAGGCAACTGAGACAAATCCATATTCTGGATTGCCTCCTCCATTTTATCCACTTCAACCGCCTGCAATGCAATATTGGCTTGGTGACAGAGTTGTTCCTCTGATGATACAACAATATCACGCCTCTCTGACTGCGAAACGGTCTCAACTTTACACAATGTTCCCACTGCGACATGAGGCTGCAGTAGGGTGTCTTGTTCCCCTACATTAACTATAGGTACAAAGGCCACCCCTTGGACAATTGTTGGTAAAGTTGGTGATGAAGATAAGGAGGGCGGGGGGCGAGTTGTGTTTGAGTTATGTTTCAATCAGCAACACAGGTGGAAGGCCTGCCTATAAAGTAAACATAACGGGCAGAAAACGCAATGAATTGGCAGGAATTCGCACAGTTTCTCGCCCCCCAACCCTAGCCAGTTGTTCTGTGGTCTCATGCGAATCAGTTTCAGTCTTCTTACAATACTGTAGGGCAGAAAGCCATGCAGGAGTCTCCTTCACGGTGGAAAGGTCAAAAAGCTTATGACCATGTTGACTAAACAACTCCCTATAACACTCCTGAATAACGTTCATGCCCAACAACCCAGGGAACCCACCCGGCAAGGAAGAGTGGGACAGCTCTTTCACCACAAGTACCCCCTTACTCGGAATTCTCTTCCCAAGAACAACAAAATCTAACTCCAAGTAACCCAAATAAGGTATATCTAAGCCATTTGCAGCCCGCAACTGTAGCCACCAACAGCTAAGCAACTTTTCTTTACCCCAAGGCTCGAAATGCTGGAAAAAGAACCTCTCTGAAATAGTGGTTACCATCGACCCAGTGTCCAATAAACAGGGAACCTCTACCCCACCCATAGTTATAGTGACAGAAGGACAATTACCTAATAATTTAAAAAGGGCCTGGTTCCCACCTGATTCAGAGGACTGTGAGCCAACATTTTCCCCTCCTGAAGTGTGGCTCATCAATTCAGGGGGTTGAAGTTTTCCATCGGCCTACTAGGATTCAGAGAGCTACCTGGCTGTGACAAAGATGCCTGCCGTTCTGTAGGTCTACGAAAATCCAAAACACAATTTCGGGCAATATGGCCGGGTTGGTTACAACGTCTGCAAATAATAGGGTTAACTCGCCTAAACTAATTAAAAACATACTGTGACTGCAGTTGCTGTAACCCTTGGGTGAGTTGATTAAGTTGCTCTTGTTGGGCCTTCAACATCTCTTTAAGTTCAACCAACTCTGATTGATTCTCTCGATCGCGGGAGGGTAAATTATGCCCTTCGACTCTATACTGAGTAGCAAGAGATGGAACGGAGTAACTTCTTTCCCGTGTATCAGGGCGAAAACCCTCATCAACCTACCTAATCGCCTCTTTCCTCACCTCTAAGATGGTAGACTGTGGATGGAGCCGGACATAACGCTTAAGCTCACGGCATAAACTGTTATCAATCACGTGTTCTACAAACTGATCCCTGACTAAAAAAGCGGAGTTAGGCACGCCATCTGGAGCGCCTTGTACCACCTTCTCCATCAAAGCAAAAAGGGCATGTGAGAAGTCTTGCAAGGACTCCCCCTCTTCCTGTTTACGGGAGAAAAACTGCTTCTGAAGGGAAATATACGAGTGCGCACACCCATATAACTCCCTTAACACAGAAAACACCTTTTCTGGATCCTCCCTCTCCTCCCTTGGTCTAAACTTAATTTCACTTCTAGCAGATCCTCCTAGATGGTCAAGAATAAATAGAGCTTCCTCCCTTGCTGATACATTTCGAGCCCTTAAATTACTCTTAATCTCCTCCACCCATTCAAACACCTCCTCATCGTCCCTTCCACTAAAAATGGAACATCGTCTTTCTCTAGGGACAAGAATGACACGCTCTGCCATGGGCCTGGGGGCATCCACCACACCACGAGCATGTGTATCAGAGGCCGAGCTAATACTAACCGAGGGCCCTGCTGCAGAACTAGCTTGAGGCTGCAAATTCTCATTCTCTGACTGCAAGGACTGAACCTGCCTTCGCAGATCTTCCAACTCACTCTCCGTTAAGACAATACAAAAACAAAACTTACCTTGATCACTGCCCGCTGCTGCTTTGCTGCTGTAAAATAAACACTCACCCAAAACATACAAATAAGCAAAAAAAAAAAAAAAAAAAAAAAAAAAAAAAAAAAAAAAAAAAAAAAAATACACCTCCAAATTCAAACAGGTACAACAAAATGTTCCAAGATTAAAAAGTACACACCCCTGCCTGAAAACAGACCCTGCCGACTACGCCAAAATGTGAGCGGAGGCAATTGCCACCTAAGATATAGAATATTTTGTAAATGCTCCCAACTACAGGGTTTCCAAATAAATGGAAAACAAGCAGAGATGTGTACAATCTTTATTTGACACTCAACGAGATGTAAAAAATATAAATTATACAAAAAATTATTCTAGAGAAAAATACACATGTTACAAAAACAATAAATTTCACACAAAAGAAAAGAATAAGCTACTGATGTCATACAGTGGCCACCTATAAACTGGATCTTAAACGGTCAATACCAATATCTCATGGGATAAATCAACACTTGGGAAAGAGAATGTAAACAAAAAAATTCCAAATAAATTAAATTCCCACAACCTCACTTCACACCTTCATGCAAATATATACCAAAAAAAAAAAAAAAGAATCACAATCCACACAATAAACAAAACAACAATATAAATAAACAAAGTAAACCCTCCCAATCCCAACAGCTAATCGCCCCTTGTGGTTATATAGGAATTGACAGTAGATAAGAGCCCACCGTAATCAACAAGACAATTAACAAGCCACAAAAAAAAAAAGAAATATCAAATTAAAGAAAATACAATTGAATCAACTAATATAACAAAGAAATAATTCAATACCCAATCATCTCATCATATAAACTTACTACACACACACAAACACCACCACAAACGCGCGTTCACACCGAGCTCACGCAAACACGCGCCCACCTCAACACACACTCACATAAAAACTTGTTCACACAAAACGTGCTCACACAACTGTGCACTTTTAAATCACGATAGTCCGTGGAACTTGAGCACGCACCCTCTCCAGTCTCCACAGCACAGCACCACAGGTCGCAGTAACGAGCCGCCGCACAGCAGCGAAACAACAGCGGGCAGATTTCTGAAGCACAATTGACTAAGAACGGTGAACAAACCACCAACACTGCCTTGATTACACTCAAAATATGTTAATGCAGTTGAACATCTACAGGCCCACGGCAAAAGTTAAAGAAAAAGGGAATTCCAACTTATGCAGGTCTACGACACTTAATAAGCGATCAATGCTTAATGCATAATAGATTGCTCTTGCGACACAAAAGAATGCAGCCTGCATACCATGCCGGAGGAAAAACGGAAGTAAAAGGAAATCTCTGCGTTTTTAAAGGGGCCATAAGCTTAACTTCCGCCCAGCTCCATCCACCCACACAGAAAGAAAACCCTAAAAGGGTCACCCCATTACACTTGATTCTGAATTGTCTCAATCTTAGCAAGTTGAGTTTTTGAGGCAGAACTATACACCATGCTACCATAATCTATAGTTGCTCCAATTAGTGCCACATAAATACTTTTGAGCGATTGCCGATATGCTCCCCATTCAGCTCCAGCTAGACATCTCATTATATTTATCACTTTTTTACACTTATCTATTATTTTCTGTATATTTACTCTGATATTTAATTTTGAGTCCATCCATACTCCTAAAAACCTAACAACTGATGTCTGCTCCAATGTTTCTCTATACATTTTAATATTTATAGTAGGTTAGTTTTTTTTTGAAAAACAAATTACTTGTGTTTTTGCCATAGAGAGCCTAAAGCCCCATTTATTTGCCCAGTTTTCTATCAAATTGACAGCATTTTGAACCTTTTCCTGTACAAACTTAACATTCCTACCTCTTTTCCATATTGCAGCATCACAAATAATACACAAATAATAACAAATAATATCTGGGGACACCTCACAATTTGCTATAAAATGCTTCAATTCTTGCCCATTTGCAATTAAACTTCTTGCATTCTACTGCAAGATTACAAAAGCCATTATGAGCCCCCACATGATGTCTGACTGTTTGTTGCTTGTATCAAGAGTCTTTCATTTATCATATCTACTGATATGTTCGTCAATTCCAAATATTTTTCTGCAGCTCTAATGATTATCTTAATCCTTTCAGATCTACTTTCAGTCTGCGCTGAACAATTCACCACTTCTGCCACAAAAGCTATGAATGAAACTTTGTCTTCAATCAAATCAATTATTTTACTTGGTGTTGGCATCTTACTTGGTTGTGGTTGTATCCTCACAGGGGGCTCCTCTACTATACTTACTGTGGGGGTTTGTTTTACTTTTTTAAGTGCTTCAGCATATGATATTCCTTCTTCCATTCTCACGTTTTGAACCTTACTTGCATCTTTCCTTGCTACACAACCTCCATAAGCTGCACTGTGCTCACCCCCGCAATTACAGCATTTTGGGGCTTTACCTTGTCCGCATTTACCATACTCATGATCGCCTCCACATCTTGCACATCTTTGTTTGCCTCTACATACAGCAGCCACATGTCTGTATTTTTGGCATTTGAAACACCTTAATGGAGGAGGAATGTACACTCTGACTCCATAGCTGACAAATCCCAAATATACTCTTTCTCATAATTTGAGCTCATCAAAGACCAACATAACTGAAAGACTGTCTGTTTTCTCATTGTTTCTGAAACATTTCAAGCATCTTACTTCCTTAACTGCTGCTCCCTTTACATTTCTTTTAATCAGCTCATCTGAAACATCCAAAGGAATTCCATATTACACCTCTAATCCAGTTTCTCTCTTCTGGAATTGAGCATTCTATTTTATGTCCGATCATTGATTTAATTCCCAAAGTTGCTTTTTGTTGCCTACTATCTTTACAAAACAACAACAATCTTCCATCCTTCATAGTTTTTATATTCTCTACAATCCTTACACTTTCTTTAATTGCTTTTGTAAGTTTCAAAGGGTTGATGTTACTCACAGAGTCGGTAGCAAACTTTATCATTACTTTATACTCCTTCTTCTTCCTTTATGCCAGTTGACTTCCCTTGTCGCTTTCTGTGTCTGACATTAAATCACAACTTTTCTTCCTTTTCTTTGTTTTAACTACTTTCCATCCTAAACTTGAATTTCCTCCACTATCTTCCTCAATCCTATCATCCTCTATTTCCGGATCACTTCTGGAATCTATGTCAGTTCCTACCATCCGTACACCAGTCACAATCCAGCCGTTTGCCAACCTCTAGTCCAAACGGCGTTCCTTCTTCTTCTTCTTCTTCTTCTTTAGCTATTTAATGGCGGATGCGGACTAACTTAGCGCAATACCGCCACCCTCCATATAAATTGTGCCTGATCATCACTATGGCTTACATCTTTGGAAATAATGTAGCCTGCAAGCTACCAAAAAAAAGAAAGAAAAAGAAAACAATATTTTACAAAAAATTACCAAAATAAACCCCACCCCTATATTCTATCAATGAGTCCGGTGTGCTTTAAAAATTCAAAAATATATTACTCTATGATCGGAAGCCTTAGACAAAATATCTCTAAAGATAAAACTTTCCCCACTGTCCCCTATTTTCCTTTTAATTAAAACCCTTTCTCTATTAAATTTCCTACACATCATAAAGACATGTTCCACTGTTTCTGGCACATTACAAATCTCACAGTTTCCTGAATTATGTTTTCCTATCGGCTGTAATGTTTTGTTTAGTCCGGTGTGCCCTATTCTCATTCTTGTAAAAATTGCCTCTTCTCTTCGACATCTTATTGTCAGACGACCCTGACCAACCTCAGGATTTACAATGTGAAAGCCCCTCCCTTTATCTCCCCTATCCCATTTATCTTGCCACAACTTTTTAACATGTTTTTTAATCATTGACTTAGCCTCTGATTTTGATATTTTACACTGAATAGACACATTTGTCGCTTTCAAAGCCTGTTTAGCAAACTTGTCTGCCAACTCATTACCAGCCATACCTACATGAGCCGGAACCCAAACAAACTTTACATGTGTCCCCCCATTTTGAATACTATGAACCAAAGTCAATATCTCACACACAATATCATACCTTTCACTTGAGTTACCAGATTTAAAAATTTCCAAGGCTGACAACGAATCTGAACATACAACGACGTTCCTATTGAAGTCTTCAGCTTTTAAGAACAGCCGGGTTTTCCGGTAGTGGGTGGAGTTAATGCGCAAACGGCAATCTAATTGGCTGGCGCTCATCTATTATCGTCCTTGTTTTGATTTAATGAAATTATTTTTGGCTGAGGTAATATATTTTACTAATATTCATGAATTCAGCAGCTCATTAATCCTTAGTAATCTTTAGTGTGTTTTATAGTTCTTATTATTAGAATTCGTATCATTATTATCTTATCAGTATTTTTGATAGGTTTTTAACAGAAACACTGAATGACCAAAAACAGCACCACCACCTCTAGTTAAAATGTTCAGTTAAAATGAATAATATGCATTCAAACATAGTTATCAAGTTTACTTCTAATTACTAAAGTTCTATTATTAAATAATACTTGATTATTATAAAGCTTGACTGACTGATGTTAATAGTGTACTTTCAGATATATAAAAAACTGTGCCATTTTACAAATATTTATTTTATATATATATATACACATATATATCAGTCTGGCGAGTAAACTAAAATATTTAGTAGCCAATGGCGATTCAATTGCCAAGGTGTCCGTAGAGAGTTGTATAGATTGTTCAGTATAGGCATAATAGGAATAATCATACAATATTTATTTAATGTTTTAATTGTAATATTAAATTACATATTTCAAATAATTAAATTTTCATTACTTAAAAGATAAAATGAATGAATGTTTTATGCCTCAAAATGCAAAAAAAAATCATAAGGCTATTGTAAGAATAAATTAAACTTGTTTTTATGCTTTCAAATAATTAGACATTCTAAAACAGAATTTGGTAACAATAAAACATAAGGTTGTAAAAAAAATAAAACATTTGAAAAATGATTTTAACCCTTAAAAAGGAGTCTGCAATCCCCCCCCCCCCCCCCCCCCCCCAAAAGCCAAAAACCCGGGGGAAACACTGAATACTCAGACTTACCTGATGGTCGCACTAGGCCATATTGTGCAAAAGCAACTAAAGGCTGTGTAATGTGAAGCCTTGAAAGGCCATGTAAAGTGAAGGCCCCGACAAGCTGGTGAGAGGCCATATCAGGCCGATTAACATGTTAGGTTAATTAACGCAGATAGACCACGTAGGTCAAGTTATGTAGAAACCACAGTAGGCCGGGTTACAAACACAAAGAGCATAAATACACGTAATGAAGTGAATATAAATAATCTCGGGCTTGACTCCCACAAACGCTTGAAAGACTCTGCAGACAAAACTCCATCTAAACATTGGAATCCAACGAGTGAACCCCCAAAAGAAAATAAACCAAATCACATGACACGTAATTAAAGAAATACTAATAAAGCATGGGACACAGAATGAAGATTGATAAATAAACCTTGTGGAACAATACCCTTGCAGAAGGCTAATAACGCTTATTTTACAGCGATGCCTTACAAGCTAATTGAATTTCAACTAGCTATTGGACCCTTAATAGCATTGTTTAATGAAAACCCTTGCAAGAGGATAAGATATGGCGTTTTGTGAATAAAATGATGAAAACACAATAGACCAGGTTACATAAACGTTAATATTCAGTTTTACCAGATGGCCACGATAGGCTGTGCTATGCGAAGGCCTCAATAGGCCATGCAACGCAAAGTGACATAAGCTAATTATGTAAATAAACAATGAAAAGCCACGATAGGCCAATTAAGAAAAGGGCCACTATAAAATCAGTAGTCATTCTATTTGATAGCCCCGATAGGCCATGTGATATGAAAGGCACGGATAGGCCATATGATAAATGTGCTATGCGAAAAGCCCCAGAAAGCCATGCTTTGTGAAAGGCAGCGAAAGGCCATGCTATGCAAAAGGCTGTGATAGTCTGTGCTATGCAGAAGGCCGTGAAAGGCTATATTATACGAAAGGCTGAGATAGTCTGTGCTATGTGAAAGGCCACGATAGGCTATGTTTTGCGAAAGACTATGGTAGGCCATGCTATGTGAAAAGCCACGAGAGGCCATGCTATGCAAAAGGCTGTGATTGTCTGTGCCAAGCGAAAAGCTGCAATAGGCCATAGTATACGAAAAGCTCTGATAGTCTGTGATATGTGAAAGGCCGCAATAGACCATGATAAACGAAAGGCTGTGATAGGCCATGCTATGAGAAAGGCTGTGATAGTCTGTGCTACGTGAAAGGCTGTGAAAGGCTGCAATAGACCATACTAAACGAAAGGCTGTGATAGGCCATGCTGTGCGAAAGGCTGTGAAAGGCCATGCTATGCAAAAGGCAGCGAAAGGCCATGGTAAACGAAAGGTTGTGATAGGCCTCGCTATGTGAAAGACTGTGATAGGCTATAGTATGCGAAAGGCACTGATAGACCGTGCTATGTGAAAGGCCGCAATAGGCCATGCTATACAAAAGGCCGTGATAGGCCATGCTATACAAAAGGCCGTAATAGGCCATGCTATGCGAATGGCCACAATAGGCCATGCTACAATAATGAGAATAAACAATAAAAGCCATGATATGCCAATTACTTAAAAAGCCATGTATGACAATTACCTAAAACAATAATCAGTCTTACCTAATGGCCTCAATAGGCCATGCTACACGAAGGGTCACGATATGCCAGTTTTTGTGAATAAATGATGAAAAGCTATGAAAGGCCATTTATGTAAAGGGCCATGATATGGCAGGTTATATAAACAATAATATTCAGTTTTACCTGATAGCCACAATAGGCCATGCCATGCAAGGGACATGATAAGCCAATTATGTGAATAAAGCGATGAAAGACTATGATTGGCCAATTATGAGAAGGGAAGTATTGAAGTCTGAAGCCAAAGATTTAGTAGAAAAACGAGTACAACTACTACTAGTAGCTAGCGAAGAAAAACACAATACATTATGACAGAAGAAGGCATAAATATTAATATTTATAAACAGTCTGTTCGCCATTAGGCCAATTAACACAAAGACAACAATTGTCTTGTCACATAAAAGCCATGATAGATCAGTTATTTGGAAGGTTATGATAGGCATGCTTTGTGAAGGGCGAGAAAGGCCATGCTATGCAAAAGGCTGTGATAGTTCGTGCTATGCAGAAGGCCGTGAAAGGCCATATTATACGAAAGGCTGAGATAGTTCGTGCTATGTGAAAGGCCACAATACACTATATAATGCGAAAGACTATGGTAGGCCATGCTATGTGAAAAGCCATGAGAGGCCATGCTATGCAAAAGGCTTTGATTGTCTGTGCCAAGTGAAAAGCCGCAATAGGCCATAGTATACGAAAAGCTCTGATAGTCTGTGATATGTGAAAGGCCGCAATAGACCATGATAAACGAAAGGTTGTGATAGGCCATGCTATGCGAAAGGCTGTGATAGTCTGTGCTATGTGAAAGGCCGCGAAAGGCCATGCTATACAAAAGGCTGCAAATGGCCATGCTATGTGAAAGACTGTGATAGTCTGTGCTATGTGAAAAGCCGCGATAGGCCATGCTCAAATATATATCTAAATTACGGCCTATGCTCTCAATGTCAAATGCAGAAATGTTAATCCATGCGTTTATGACCTCAAGGTTAGACTATTGTAATGCTCTATTGGGTGGTTGTTCTGCACGCTTAGTAAACAAACTCCAGTTAGTCCAAAATACAGCAGCTAGAGTTCTTACTAGAACCAGGAAGTATGATCATATTAGCCCGGGTCCTGTCAACACTGCACTGGCTCCCTATCAAACATCGTATAGATTTTAAAATCTTGCTTATTACTTATAAAGCCCTGAATAGTTTAGCACATCAGTATTTGAACGAGCTCTTGTTACATTATAGTCTTCCACGGTCCGCTGCGTTTCTCAATGATTTAACACCTTACGTCCGTTGTGTTCTGCAAAGTCAACTGCGGGCGGCAGATCCTTCTCCTATTTAGCGCCCAAACTCTGGAATAACCTACCTAACATTGTTCGGTAGGGCAGACACACTCTTGCATTTTAAATCTAGATTAAAGACCCATCTCTTTAACCTGGCTTACACATAAGATACTAATACACTTCTAATATCCAAATCCGTTAAAGGATTTTTAGGCTGCATTAATTAGGTAAACCGGAACCGGGAACACTTCCCATAACACCCGATGTACTTGCTACATCGTTAGAAGAATGGCATCTAAACTCATATTAGTCTGTTTTCTCTCTTATTCCGAGGTCACCGTAGCCACCAGATCCAGTCTGTATGCATATCAGAGGGTCACTGCAGTCACCCGGATCCAGTATGTATCCAGCCCAGATGGTGGATCAGCACCTAGAGAGGACCTCTACAGCCCTGAAAGACAGCGGAGACCAGGACAACTAGACCCCCCAGAGACAGATCCCCTGTAAAGATACCTTGTCTCAGACGACCACCGGGACAAGACCATAGGAAACAGATGATTCTTCTGCACAATCTGACTTTGCTGCAGCCTGGAATTGAACTGCTTGTTTCGTCTGGTCAGAGGAGAACTGGCCCCCCGACTGAGCCTGGTTTCTCCCAGGGTTTTTTCTCCATTCTGTCACCGATGGAGTTTTGGTTTCTTGCCACTGTCGTCTCTGGCTTGCTTAGTTGGGGACACTTCATTTACAGCGATGTCGTTGATTGATTGCAAATTATTGCACAGATACTATTTAAACTGAACTGAGCTGCATGATGACATCACTGAATTCAGTGATGGACTGCCTTTAACTGTCATTTTGCATTATTGACACACTGTTTTCCTAATTAATGTTGTTCAGTTGCTTTGACGCAATCTTTTTCTACAGTGTTTCTTTCATTTTCCCTGACTGCAGCAATCAAATGTAACACATTGGCTAGGCGAGGCTGATGGCTATTTGTGAAAATGTGCTTTGATGCGCTTGTTTGATAACTTGTGGTTAAAGCGCCACTCAGAGGTCAAACGCTTCAAATGCACTTTGCAGACACAGCGGTTGTGGCACTCCTGGCAGCAAAAAGCTCTTTCTGGTTGGCCACCTACTGTAGATGTTTGGTGCAGATTGGACACTGTATGTTTAAGTTAATGTAATGTATACAATGTCATTTCCAGTTGCTAGCAGGTGGTGCTATGATTATAACTGAATATTGGCCTTAAGATATCTTCAGGCCAGGACTCTTAACAAACATGTTTGGGGCAGATCAGAAATTGCAATTTTAAGTGAGTGTAAAACAAGTCATTTCCTGTTGCCAGTAGGAGGCGCCATGGTTATAACTGAATATTGGCATGAAAATGTTTTCAGGCCAGAACTCTTATCAAACATGTTAAGTTTGGGGCAGACCGGACATTGCATGTTCAAGATAGTGTAAAACAAGTAATTTGTTGTTGCCAGCAGGTGGCGCTATGATTATAATGGAATAATGGGCTTAAGATGTGTTAAGGACAGGACTCTTATTAAACGTGTGAAGTTTAGGGCAAATCAGACATTGCATGTTTAAGTTACTGCGAAACAAGTAATTTCCTGTTGCCAGCAGGTGGTGTTATAATTGTAACTGAATATTGGCTTTTAGATGGCCAGGGCTCTTATGAAACATGTAAAGTTTGGGGCAGATTGGGCACTGAGTGAATGAGTTACAACAACTTCATGTTTCATTGTATTAATTGCATGCTTTAGCACTTAGTAAGTGTTTCTAGCATGTTTGAGCATATTTCTATCAGTTTAGCATATAATGGCATATTTAACTGTGTTGCTAATAGTCCATCACAGTGTTAAACATGTCACTTCCTGTTGCCAGTAGGTGGCACTATAACTGTTATTGAATATGAGCATGTAGATGTCTTCAGGCCAGGACTCTAATGAAACATGTGAAGTTTGAGGCAGATTGGAACATTGCATGCTTGAGTTACAACAACTTTCTGTTTGATGGTGTTAATAGCATGCTTTAGCACTTAGCTAAGTGTTGCTAGCATGTTTGAACATGTTTCTAACATGTTTAGCACACAATGGCATATTTTACTGTGTTGCTAATAGTGCATCACAGTGTTAAACATGTCACTTCCTATTGACAGTAGGTGGCGCTATGACTAAAACTGAATCTTTGCATGTAGATGTCTTCAGGCCAGGACTCTCACCAAACATGTTAAGTTTGGACAGAATGAAATCTATACTATTTTTATTTTTTGGTTTAAGAATTATTATCTTATAAATATCTAATAATCAAAACGTTCTCATCTTGAGCAAAAAAAGATAACTATAGGTTTTTAAGTTTTTATTTTATATTATAGATATATCAACAATTTTCCCAATTATAAACATGATTCTTTTGAAATGTTCTTAGCCTACAGATTAATAATGCTAAATTTAGATCAGAAACATCTTGTCACATCTGGTTTAGTCAGTTCCATAGGCTGTAGATAAATAAATAAATAAATAGTGAGAATAATAACTATGTTTTGTTGCATTGTTTTTTCTTGCTGTTTTAGTGAAAGTAATCCATAATTTTGCTGCTCACCATGTTTCTGTTGTTGTTAAAATAACCGCGTCATCCACAGCTCTTGAACTTAGCACCGATACATGTCCAGAGAGAGAGAGAGAAAGCGCACAGAGATGAAAGGGCTTGAATAAAGTGCGCTTGGCTTTAGATAAAAATACTAGAGAATATAGCGCAGAAAGATATTTACCCTAAATGAACCTGAGTGCTTGTTATGTGATCCGCTCCGCTGTGATGCGCTGCTCACTTAAAATGGTGCTGCTGTAACGGCTCGCGGTCCGGATGCGGTCCGCCTTTTGAATATCAGTTATAGAAGTATTTAAGGATAAAAGATTTGAGTAGATTTTAAAATATTCATGAGTCCTTTGACTCGAGTCGACTCAAGTCTGGAGTTATTTCAGGTTGAGTCTGAAGTCAAGTCTGAAGTCTATAAAATTGAGGTCGAGCCTGAAGTAAATTATTAAGTTGGGTATATCTTGTGGTGGATTCTGTCTGTATCCCGACCAGATGGTGGATCAGGACCTAGAGATGACCTCTACAAGCCTGAATGTCTGTGGAGACCAGGGCAACTATATGAGCCCCAGAGACAGATCCCCATTGAAGACCTTGTCTTCTAGACCAGCGGTTTTCAACCCTTTAGGACATGCGCCCCCCCAAGTTTGTCTAATTTCACTCACGCCACCCCCCACACCCCCATTCACACCATATTACTTTATTAACAATAACATAAATGCAAATATCCATTAAAACTATTAAAGCACCGAACAATTTTTCTTTTGCTCTTTTTGATTAGCATTATTTACATAAGAAATCCATGGATCCGTTATACTGATGCAAATTTGATATTTTCTTTACTATTTAGGCAGAGGGAGAAAGAATGTTGAGGCATGCTAAGGATCTTCAGAAGAAGCACTATGATAAGAAATTCAAGAGTGATGTATTCCAACCTAGTGACAGAGTGATGGTGAAAGTGTGTTATGTCGAGGGGAAACAGAAGCTGGCTGATAGGTGGGAACCACGTCCATATGTTGTGGTGAAGAAACAGGCAGGGTTTCCAGTGTATTTTGTTCATTCAGAAGATGGTGACAGGGAAAGAGTCATCCACCCAAATCTTTTGGCCCACTGTATGTTTTTCCCAGTGGGTCCCAAGCACCTAGCCCTAGAAGAGTCTGACATGGAGGAAGTGTCTGGAATGGACTCAAGTGTTCCGAAGAAGAAAAGGAACTAGTGGAGACAAGTGAAAGTGGAGACAGTGGTACGATTACACAGTATACAGGTGTGAAATTGTCAGATGTTGTGGGCAAGGAGTGTGAACCGTATGAGAGTCAGTCAGAAGAGATTGTGGGTGAAGTGAATAGGGAGCAAACACCGTTGGAAGACTCAAATCCTGACTGGCCATAGAGGAGATACCCTTAGCGGAAAAGGTGACCACCAAATAGACTCCTTGGAGATTCATGTCCTCCAAAGTGAAAGTGACAAGGAGAATGAAGAGAGCATAAGGAAAGTGTGGAAAAAGGTTAAGGAAGGAAGTACTGCCTTGGCAACAAACTCAGTGATGCATACCCTGTTTTTGTTATTTTTCTGTTAATAAAAGCCTCTCCGAGGCCTGAAGCCACACCCACTGTGTCTGTCGTTTGCTCCTCCCACCACAATATATATTCAGAAATCACACAAAAGTAAATTAAGCCGTTTTACTACAATAAAACCATGCTAATTTTTGTAAGGGTTGTGATGTCCACATGTTTTTGTTGAAGAAATTGTAGAGGCTGTAGCCATTCTATTGCAAAAGGGTGGCCAAATATGAAAGATTAAGTGGATATCTGAATTAAATGTTTAAACAATATTAAACAAGGATTTGATAGTCTTGTAAGTGTGACAACAGCAATTACCTGGCCTTTGGCATCCTTTGCAGTAATTTATAAATTTAGTTAATTAGTATTTGAAATAACAAAACCATGGTTAATTTATGGTTAAGTCAGTTCACCTTTATTTACTCTGTCACTAGGTTGGAACACATCACTCTTGGAACATGTGGCTTTTGGCTTTCTTGTCATAGTGCTTTTTCTGAAGGTCCTTAGCATGGCTTGATATTGTGTATGGGTCATGATATGAAGCAGAGTCTGGACATATTCACTGTACCCACATGGGACTTTTGCAGCTGACAGGCCATAAAGGAGATCAACAGGCAGTAATGGATGTTTGCAATACATCAAGAAGTAAGGGGAGAAACCAGTAGAATCATGTTGAGTGCAATTGCAGGCATGTGTTAGTGAATCAATGTATTCATGCAACCTGGGTTTTTGGGGTCAAGAGTGCCCAACATATTCATAAGAGTTTTGGTGAACCTCTCCATGGTCCCTTTGCCCTGTGGGTGGTAGGGGCTGGTATAAGTCCTTGCGATTCCAGTCAACTTGCACAACTCCTTGACCACTGTACTCTCAAAATTTCTGCCCTGATCTGCATGGAGTCTTGCTGGAAACCCAAATCGACAATAGGAATTTTTCCACAGCACCTTTGCCACAGTGACAGCCATCTGGTCTTTTGTGGGGTAAGCCTGGGTGAATCTCAAAAAATTGATTGGTTACCACTAGGACATTCTCTTTCTTCCCTTAGACTTTTCCAGCACAAGAAGATCTATGCAGAACAGTTCCATAGGGGCATTAGTGTGAATGCTTACCAGTGGAGCCCTATTTCCAGCTGTGGGAGTCTTTCTCAGGCAACATCTTTCACACTGCTCACACCATGACTTTATTTCATGATGCATTCTTGGTCAAAAGAATTGCTTAATTCTTTGACATCAGTTAGGAACCTAGGTATGCTATTTGATAGCCATCTTTCCTTTGAAAACCATGTTTCTAGCATTTGTAAAACTGCATTTTTCCATCTCAAAAAATATCACAATTACGTCCTCTGCTCTCACTGTCAAATGCAGACATGTCAATCCATGCGTTTATGACCTCAAGGTTAGATTATTGCAATGCTTTATTGGGTGGTTGTTCTGCATGCTTAATAAACAAACTCCAGCTGGTCCAAAATGCAGCAGCTAGAGTTCTTACTAGAACCAGGAAGTATAACCATATAAGCCCAGTTCTGTCAACACTGCACTGGCTACCTATTAAACATTGTATAGATTTTAAAATCTTGCTTATTACTTATAAAGCCCTGAATGGTTTACTACCTCAGTATTTGAACAGCTCTTGTTACATTATAGTCCTCAACGTCCGCTGTGTTCTCTAAACCCTGGCAATTTGATGATACCTAGAATATCAAAATTAACTGCGGGTGGCAGATCCTTTTCCTATTTAGCTCCCAAACTCTGGAATAACCTACCTAACATTATTCGGGAGGCAGACACACTCTTGCAGTTTAAATCTAGATTAAAGACCTATCTCTTTAACCTGGCTTACACATAACACACTAATACACTTCTAATATCCAAATCCGTGAAAGGATTTTTAGGCTGCATTTATTAGGTCAACCGGAACTGGGAAGACTTCCCATAACACCCAATGTACTTGCTATATTGTTAGAAGAATGGCATCTACGCTAATATTAGTCTGTTTCTCTCTTATTCCGAGGTCACCGTAGCCACCAGATCCAGTCTGTATCCAGGTCAGATGGTCACTGCAGTCACTCGGATCCAGTACATATCCAGACCAGATGGTGGATCAGCACCTAGAAAGGACCTCTATAGCCCTGAAAGACAGCGGAGACCAGGACAACTAGATAATCTCCAGATACAGATCCCCTGTAAAGACCTTGTCTCAGACGACCACCGGGACAAGACCACAGGAACCAGTTGAGTCCTCTGCACAATGTGACTTTGCTGCAGCCTGGAATTGAACTGCTGGTTTCGTCTGACCAGAGGAGAACTGGCCCCCTGACTGAGACTGTGTTATGTCTTCATGTAGACAAGAAGCACAATAATGTGTATTTCCCTTAGTAAACTTTAATTACTATCATGAACAAGCAGGATAACATGCATGCACATGCTCAGCATTCTTTCTTACTCTTCTCACTTACTGCCTATGCATATATCTAAAACAAGAAGCTTGAGTGCCATCTAGTGGTTCATTAATGTAAGGACATCACATATTCCCCTCTTAGTTAAATGAATTCTTTCTGTAACTAACAATTGGCATGAAACAGAAATAAAGAACATCAAATCTGTAATGTATCAACAATTTCACATGTATATGAATTATACACTAAAACACATCAACTGAATGCAAATGAGCATTAAAAATAATGAGCAACATGAACCAAACTACTCAACTACTATTCAGTACTTGAATTTCCATGTGAGTGTGTGTAATGTATGTTGCAAAAGTCCATGTCAGTTTCTGTGACTAACAGACATAGTTCCTTTAGCCAACCTGGCTCACGTCTTTGACGTTTCTCCCGTGGACAAGCATAAGAAGACACTGAATTTCCAGACAATGGAACATGAGAGGGAATCAAGTTTTCAGCATTGGTGGTCAGTCCATTATCCAGCGCATTAGTTGGCACGGGTGCGAGACATGATGCATGCCACTTCCTTCCATCATCCAAGAGGTAGATGTAAGGGCCAACTTTTTTCCTAACCTCAACTGGAGGAGTGAATTTTGGATGGGCTTTTGGTACATGTGCAGACTTTTTAACGTGCACTTTATCCCCTTTTCGGAAAGAAAAGTGATGCACATGATGCTTGTGGTCAAAGCGAGATTTCATGACATCCTGACATGATGAAACATGCTTCTGCAATTGTTTAGGCTCATGACCAGAAGGTGAAGATTTCAGGACATTGAGGCGGGTACGCATTTTCCTTCCATGAAGTAATTCAAAGGGGGACACGCCTGTCACAGCATGAGGTGTAGCACGGCAGATCTGGAGGAAGTCAGTCACTGTTGTCTTCCATGGTGCTGATTGTAGGATTGCTGATTGAATTGTACTTTTAAGAACTCTGTGGAAGCGTTCAATAGCTCCATTTGCAGCAGGATGATACACTGATGTGCGAATGTGCTTCATGTTTCTTTCTTTCAGGAATACAGCGAACTCCGGGGAAGTGAACTGAGGCCCATTATCACTGACCAGAGTGGTCGGGTTGCCGTGTCTACTGAAGATAGAGGTAAGTCACCTGTTTTGTTGCAACAGATGCAGTTAAGGCTACCTCGGGCTATTTAATATTATAATCAGTGAGTTTCAGAGCATATCAACAGTCCCAAACAGCAGTCTCGAAAGGGCCCACGATGTCTATCGCCAGTTTTTCCCAAGGTGCAGAAGGTAAAGGAACAGGCTGGAGTGGAACAGCAGAGGCTTTCACAGTTTTATCCAGAGAAAGGCATAACTGACAGGCAGTAATTTTCTCTGCCATAAGTGTGTCTGTTTTGGGCCACCAATACATTACACGCAGGCATTGCTTTGTTCTTACAATCCCCTGGTGGCCTTCATGTGCAATGTGTACCAATGACTCACGCAGTTCCCCAGGTACCACTAATCGAGACCCTCTAAACACAAAATCAGCTTGCACACTGAACTCATGTCTGAGTTTGTAGTACGGACGAAGAACAGGATCCAAAGCAGCAGCAGATGGAGGCCATCCAATCGCAATTTGTGTGCGTAGTGCAGAGAGTTCAGAACAGCGAGCAGAGGCAGCAGCAAACTCATCCTGAGATATAGCAGTCGGACCAGTGGACAGTAAAGCAACAAACTCAGGCTCTGTATCCGACTCAGTATCCGAAGTAAGAGGCAGGGGCAAGCAGGACAAACAATCTGCAGTGTGGTTTTCAGATCCAGCACGATACTCAACCATATAGTTGAAACAGAGCAACCGAGCAGCCCACCGGGCTATGCGCATACCAGCTCTATCAGTCCCTTTTGTGGTCAGCAGTGTCGTTAAGGCTTGATGGTCAGTCCGCAGAGTAAATCTGCGGCCCCACAAGTATGTCCTCCATCTTTCCACTGCCCAAACGCATGCCAGATCCTCCTTTTCAACAGTGGAATATTTCTGTTCAGCTGAGGTGAGTGTTCTGGATGTGAAAGCAACAGTACGTTCTTGACCATCCGTGCATATTTGTGCGAAGACAGCACCTAGTCCGTAAGCAGACACGTCAGTAGAAATGACCACTGGCAGCCCCGGGTCAAATAGTGCAAGTGCAGGACTGTGTACCAGTAGCTTTTTTCCATCAGCTAAGCTTTGTTGAGCTTCATCAGACCAGCGAAATCCACTCTCATCTCTCAGGCATGCACGTAGAGGCATCAGTACGGAAGCAGAATTGGGAATAAATTTGTTGTACCATGAGAGGAGGCCTAGCAGAGAACGCAACTGAACAGCATCCGATGGTGCAGGTGCATCGATTATTGCAGAGAGATGTTCCTGATCCAGCTGAATACCCTGTGACGTCACCATGTGTCCTAAAAACTTCAAGCTCTGCTTTCTGAATTGACATTTAGACCCATTCAGCACCAACCCAGCATCTTTGAGACGTTGCAGCACATTGTGTAGTGCTTGATCATGCTCTTGTAGCGTGCGTCCCACATGATGATGTCGTCCAGATAATTTTCAACATTCTGGAGTCCTTTTAGAATGACAAACATCATCTTTTGGAATGCAGATGGAGCAGATGCCAAGCCAAAAGGTACCCTTGTTTAATGAATGCAGTGAGGTCCCAGCTGTCTTCATGAAGAGGTACCTGATGGTATGCACTTTCCAAGTCAATAGTTGAAAATACAGTTGCACCTTTCAATAATGTCATCATCTCCTCGTGTGTAAAATTTTTCACACAGCCCAATGTAGCACGCTGTGATGGAGGAGTGGAGAGTTCACAGACTGAAGCAGATTGTGGCGGCGGCAGCACAGTGTTTCCATCGAATTGAAGCTGGAGTCCCTTAATCAGGTCCATGCCTAGCAAAGCTGTGCCATTGTCAACGATGAAGAAGTGTGCAGGACAGGTAAGGCCATATTTAGATCCCGTTGCAGGTAAACATCCTAGTACTGAAATTGGCTCTTGTAAGTAAGTAATTAAACGAGCAGTAGGAGCATGTAATGGCACAGTGTGAAAATGCTGCTCATGTAATTGTTTTGGCAGGATGGACACTGATGAACCAGAGTCCACTGTGAGTTGAAGAGACACAGGGATGGCAGCAGGTGTTGCATTTATGATCACATCACACATCAAACGGTCAGTTGCCCCAGGTAGATAGAGAATGCAAACCTCTGGTAATTCAACTGAATGCACTGAATGAGTAGGAGCAGAATGACAGACTCGTGCAAAATGTCCAGTCTTATTGCAATTCTTACATTTAGCAGATGCTGCGGGGCAGTTCTGTGCGTTTGCAAGATGTCCAGCAGAGCCACAGTGAAAGCATGTCCAAGCTGACAGAGCAGAAGCAGAGGGTTTTGATGAGGTACGTGCTTTGAATTTGGCTTTAGGACGCTGTCGTCCAGAAGCAGGAGTGGAATGTACAGCATGTACTGGAGCAGGGTTGCTTGTAGCCATTGATTTTGCCTGAGCATCAGCGGCCTCTAGCTGTATGGCAATTGTAATTGCAATCTCCAGTGTCAATTTAGATTCCATTAATAATATTTCATGAATGCGAGGGTTAGCAATGTTTTCTACAAGCTGGTCACGCAGCATATCATCAAGATTGTCAGCAAATTCACAAGTAGTCGCCAAATCTCTTAATGCAGCAATATATTGCACTACCGTTTCATCTGTCCTCTGGCACTCGTTTCCTGAAGGCATGTCTTTCCATGACCACATTTCTTTTTGGAATGAAGTGCTCTTCCAAAGCTTTAATAGCATCTGCCAGATTGTCACCGGTATTGGGCAATATACAAAACAGTCTCTGACCTTCAGTTCCGAGGCAGTGAAGGAGCAAAGCCCATTTTCTGGCTTCTGGCCAGGAATCTCCAGTAGCATTGATGATGAGCATGTAGTTCTGAAACATCTTCAGCCATGTTACTAGTGGTATAGCAGACTCACCGGGACAAGGCAAAAAACGACTGGGAAATGGTGCACTTACTGATGCCATCAGGAAATCTTGTTAAAAAAAACCTTCCTCGTCGCCAATTTTGTTATGTCTTCATGTAGACAAGAAGCACAATACTGTGTATTTCTCTTAGTAAACTTTAATTACTATCATGAACAAGCAGGATAACATGCATGCACATGCTCAGCATTCTTTCTTACTCTTCTCACTTACTTCCTATGCATATATCTAAATCAAGAAGCTTGAGTGCCATCTAGTGGTGCATTAATGTAAGGACATCACAGACTGGTTTCTCCCAATAGAGTTTTGGTTCCTCTGGCTTGCTTAGATGGAGACACTTCATTTCCAACGATATCGTTGACTTGATTGCAAAGATACTATTTACACTGAACTGAGCTGGACTAAGCTTTTTCTTTCTTGTATTTTCATATTAACTTTCTTTTCTTGCTGCAACCACAGTGGTAGCAAAGCTAGTTCATTTTATTCCAGGACAATAATGTGATTTACTTCTTTTAAGATCCTTATTCATTGCTACAGAAACATACTGTATATTTCCAAACACTGGGTCTTTTACAATATCTATGAAGGAAACTCTGCAGTTGCGTCCTTCTTGTAGTTCACAAGCCACTGTTCTCCTGTCCAACTCATACATATATTGCACGTCCTCCATAACATTACCACAGCCTCTAAGAAAAAGACTACCGTATTTTCTTCTAAGGCATTAACGTCTTCTGCATTCATTTGAGGCCATGAAAGAGCTTTATTAATATAAGCAGATGCAACTTTCTGTTCATTGACGAAATGTACCTGCAACAAAGCTTCAGCTCTGACATATCCACTGCATGGATCAATATACATTATATTATCACTGAGCAGCCCGCTCTCCTTGTCTCGGCCATGGAGGCCGCTACAGAGCTGCCCAGTTTCACTGCCGCTGTCACGAAGGCCGTCACGGAGCACCCCGCTCTCCTTATCTCGGCCATGATGGGCTGTCTACAGGCGAGCAGAGGGCATGAGGAAATGCACAAAATTCACATGCTGAATCCTAAAAATTAAGGCAAAGTAAAATAATGGGCTCTCTACAGAGCCGCCCGATTTTAGTGCTGCTGCCATCTTCAAGAGGGCTGTCTTTGCCTTTCACCTCAGGGCTGTTCTGCAGGCATGGGTGACTTCCGAGTTTGCTCTGGCTTCCCAGGAGTCCACTCCAGAGCCTGCTCCAGTCCAGTAAGTCTTGGAGTCTACTTCAGAACCTGCTCCAGTCCAATAGTCTTCAGAATCCACTCCAGAGCATGCTCCAGGCCAGGAGCCTTCAGAATCCACTCGAGAGCCTGCTCCAGCCCAAGAGCTCTTAGAATCTGCTCAAGAACCTGCTCCAGTCCAAGAGCCTTCAGAGTCCAATCCAGAGCCAATTCCAGTCTATGGATCTGCTCAGCCATGGTGGTCAGGAGCTCTGCCTGAGATGCAGTGGTGGTCTGCAGCACCACCGTGGTGGTCTTCAGCCCCACCTGCACCAATGTGGTGGTCTCCAGCTCCACCTGATCCACCATGGTGTCCCTCTCCCCATCTGCTTTGCTGTGGTGGTCATCTGCTCCACCATGGGGATCTTTAGTAATGCCTGCTCTAATCTGGTGGTCTTCGGCACCGCTATGGATGTCTTCAGCATTCTCTGAGCAGCTGTGGTTGACTTCAGCTCCGCCCTGGAGGGCTTCAGCTCCACATGTTCCCCCACACGGACCATCCCTCCCCCGATCCACCTTCGGTCTACCTCCCTCTTGGACTTTTTGTTTTCTGTTTTATATGTGTAGCATCTGGAATCCACTCCTTACGGTTCTGCTGGTGTGCTCTAGTTGGCCACCAGATGTCACTGTGTGTTTTGTTGAGCACATGGCTTGTTGTTTGTTGTTGGTGCAATGTGTTCTACTGTCTATTGTTGGAACCTGCCCTTATTGTTATCTCATTATTGTTTTAGTTACTCCACTTGTGTTTCCCTCGTTACCCTCCCCATTTGTCTCCCTTTTATTCTCCTTGTATCTGCAGTCCTGTGCTGGTTCGTTGTTTAATGTTCAAATCTCAGAATATTGTCATATGTGTGTTATGTTCCTCTTACCTTGCCTTACTGTGCTGTGCCCTGTCTTGACCTGCCTGTTTTCCCCCTCTGATATTTTTTGTTAGTTTTGTTTGGTTTTGACTATTAATAAATGCCCATATCATCTTGCATTTGAGTCCTCGCCATCTCTCTCCAGTTCCCCGACACTCATAATGCCCATTGTTTTACTTTGCCTTCATTGTAGGATTCAACATGTGAATTTTATGCATTTCCTCATGCCCTCTGCTCGCCTGTTTGACGTCTAGATGGTTGATGTTCAACTGGATGAGGTGGTGGAAATACCAATTGTTGTGTAGTTTTCTCTTTAGGCTTAACTCCAGGATTCACACAATCCTGCATTAATCCCTTTTCTCTAGCAGACATTTGAGGAACAAATGATTTAGCACTAGCATTAAGATGTTGTGTTTTCCTTGGATCTGGCGCTGAATGAAAATATTTTCCTCCTAAACGGACAGATTTACTGCTTGACACACTCTGAGATTTCAAAACATTCAGTCTGGCCATTTGAACTTCAATTTCTCCCTGTCAAGTCAAGTCAAGTCAAGTCACCTTTATTTATATAGTGCTTTTAACAATACAGATTGTGTCAAAGCAACTTTACAGTATCAAATAGAAAAATAATGTGTCAATGCAAAAGGACAACAGAAAACATTACATTTTCAGTTAAAGGCAGTTCATCATTGAATTCAGTGATGTCATCGTCCTGCTTAGTTCAGTTTAAATAGTATCTGTGCAATCAAGTCGAAGATATAGCTGGAAATTAAGTGTCCCCAACTAAGCAGCCCAGAATCAACAGTGGCAAGGAACCAAAACTCCATCTGTGACAGAATGGTGAAAAAAATTTGGGAAAACCAGGCTCAGTTGGGGGGGGGCAGTTCTCCTCTGGCCAGACAAACCAGCAGGTCTATCCATGCTGCAGCAAAGTTAGATTGTGAAGAGAGGGCTCATCTGGTTCCGTGGTCTTGTCTAGGACACAAGGTATTCACTGAGGATCCATCTCTGGGGCTCATTTAGTTGTCCTGTTCTCCACTGAAATTCAGGGCTGTATAGGCCATCTTTAGGTGCTGATCCACCATCTGGGCTGGATATGGACTGGATCTGGTGGCTACGGTGACCTTGGAATAAGAAAGAAACTTACTAATATTAGCGTAGATGACATTCTTCTTACGATGTAACAAGTACATTGTGTCTTATTGGAACTGTTCCCATTTCTCATTGACCTAATTAATGCAGCCTAAAAATCAACACTTGAGCTTTGGTTTTTGGATGATATGCTCCCCAGATTTGACACACTGTCATTAGGTATCTTGTCAGTTATCTGACATAACAAGGGATGAAGCAAGGACTGTGACTTGAGGAATGGTAACTCTTCCTGTGTTGCACCAGCATCAGACTGAACAGGAATAATATTCTCCAACGATCCTTCTGGTACATTCAACCAATGTTGAACTGTATGTTTAAATGTGTTGCATGATACTCCAAAATATATTTGGTTACTAATGTAACCTTGGTTCCCTGAGATACGGGAACAAGTACTCCGTCTGCTTAAGATGCTATGGGGAAAAGCCCCCATTATTTCTCCTGAACTGAAGCCTTTTTTCACAATCATACAGTGAAACTGCACGCACATTGGTTCATGCAGTGTATAAAGAAATGAACCAATGGCTTGGCAGTGGAGTGACAAATGGCGACAAAGCCCACCAGAGCCCGCCAAAATAGGCAGGGCCATCTGGGTATATAAGCAGACGTTTGCCACAGAATTCTCAGGTTAGTTCGGCTGAAGCGATGACTGAGTCTTGCATCTACACATCACAGCTAGCAACGCAGAACTCGTTCCCATATCTCAGGGAACAGGTTACGTTAGTAACTGAGTACATTCCCTGTCAATACTACACTCGTACTGTGTCTGCTTAAGATGCTATGGGAACACAGTACAATCACACCATGCTAGGGTAGAGGAACGACTATAAAAGTATTATAACTTCCATAAGAAAAGCAAAGCCCATACAGAAGTTAACTCTCTGAGGTCTAGGGGGTTTTGGGGGCCAGGAGAAGTTTTGACATGTCATACCTGGAGCTTATAGCCTAGAATTTTTTCTTCAAAATGATGTGAAAATCATCTTGTTTACTCCTCACAGAAAAAACAATAGATTAATTTAAAATTTCTAAGACACTTTTTGTTTCAAAAGGGTATATGCGAGTAGACGTCAACTATCATGAATATTTGTGTGATTCACACCTGAGAAGACAAAGGCCCGCATAATGAGCTGCATAATGAGCCGTTCAGTCAGGTGTGTAACCGAGAGGGAAGAGTTACAAGAAAGAATGTGAGGACAAAATAAATGTATATATTTTTAGGTTTGTAGTTTATTTAGAATATATTTAATTATCCCACAAAATAACTTGAGATTCACTTGCGAGTGCAGTTAAATAGTTTATTAGGAACAATCAAAGCTGACTTTCAAAGCTGATTTTTTAGCATCATTACTCGAATCACACAATCTTTCAGAAATCATTCTAATATTCTGATTTGCTACTCAAAAAAACATTATTATTATTGTTATTATTATTAAGTTTGAAGAGATTTTTTTTTATTATTAATTGAAAGAACAGCATCGTTTCTAACATGATTATTGTGTTTATCATCACTTGTGTGCTAAATAAAGTTTATATATATATATATATATATATATATATATATATATATATATATATACTGACTCCCAGCTTGTAAATGGTATAGTGTATATTGTTACACTTGGAGTAAGACTGGAGTAATGATTCTGAAAATTTAGCTTTGATCACAGGAATAAATTACGTTTTAAAATGTATTCAAATAGAAAAGTTATTTTAAATAGTCAAAATATTTCACAATATTACTGCGTATTTAGCAAATGCAACTTTTTGTATTTTGGATCAAATAAATGCAGGCTCATGTGTCATGTTTAAATATAATAAATGAACATCACATGCCTGGCATTTCCAAAATGTATTTTGTTTATGTGCTCTGAAGGACATACTTTTTTAGAGAGAGACTTTGAAGAGATGGGTGTGTGTGCCTTGCTTGGTCTTAGCTGTGTTCCAGGTTCCTGGGTGGGCTGCTTATTTGCATTGGCTCGCTTTACAACAGGTTATTATTTATCTGAAATAATAAAAAAAGTAAGCATGCTGTTTACGCAAATAAACTGCATTATTAACATTAATGTCATGGTCACTGATACTATTAATAATTTATAGGAAAAAGAAAGAACACAATTACCACATAGAACATTTATTGTCAGTGATATTTACAGCTTACTCGATACACTTTTTGTTTCGTATTTTTTTTTTTTTTTTTTTTTTTGACTATTTCAAAACACCAATGACGGGGTATAACACATTAAAAATATTTTACACCAGAGCTGCCTATGTTATAGAACATAACCCCCCCACCCCAAAAACATCCTGGCATCGTGAAACATTGAGATGATGTAAATGAAACTTCATAATGTTTCACCTGATTATACATTTAAGTCAGGAATAATAGTCTGGAAAAAGTCTAACTAGTAAAATTTGTACAAGTTATATGAAAACTAATACAAGTAGATTAATAATAATAAAAAAAAAAAAAAGACTTACTCATGTTTATCTCTGCTGGGTCAAGCCACTTCGTTCTTCTTTCTGAGGTAATCCACATCTTATTCCTCTCAGCGGTCTTATTGAGGTGAATTATGTCTTTTTCCTCTCAGCGCGAAGCGAACAGTAAAATTTAAACAGTCTCTACAGTCTCGCTGCTTTGTTTGCTCTGATGAGGGCAGTTACCCATGCAAACTTCACGTGGGACGCTTATAAATAACAATAGCGCGCTTGGCGCATGGGCGTGGTCGCATTAGATATAATGAAGGGAGACGTGAAAGACGGACATCGTGTTGTTTTCATGTGGATTAATTTATCACAGAATATTTGTTTTTGGTAGCACTTGCTTAGTTTAAAAGTAGACATGTCAAGCTTTTCTATAGATGTCTCTCTCTTTTCAAACACAAGCATTGTTTTAGCCTCAGATCATACACTAGAGGTCTCACTTCCCCTTATTGTCACCTTCGTCAGAACTTCATTTCCCACTAGCCTTAGCTGCTCATCACTGTTCATTGTATTCAGCTGTCACCACTTACCTTGTTTGCACCTGTCTTTAAATACCCTGGTTGTTTCTGTCATTGTTACGGAGTCCTTGTTGCATGTCACCCTGCTTTTTCCTGGTTCCCTAGTGGATGGTCGTGTTTCGTGTTTTGGACTGTTTAATGTCACCCTGGTTTCGTGTTTTTCTTGTTTTGTTTGTGTTTCTTGTTTTGGACTGATTACCTGGATGTTGACCATTGCCTGGCTAAGTTTATGATTTTTGGATTGCCCCAATAAAACACTGCAAATGGATCTACCTGTCTGTGTGCGTTTCGTGACAGAAGGACTCCGTCATGCCTAGATCCAGCGGTGTGGGATTTCGAATCTGTTCCCCAGCCACCATGGAGGAACGGAGGGGGAGATTCCGGAACTTAACCACCCTTCGTCAAAGGGGAAGTGAGGTGGGTGGCCTGGCGCAATTGTTTTGGACCATGGCGGTCGGGTTGGGTTATAATGATGCAGCACTGAAGGACTTTTTTAACAATTGTCCTGGATGACCCTTTGCTTCAATGGGAGATGAAGGGGCTGGAGACCCTAGACTTTTGGGGGTTTACCCGTTACTTGTGCCATCGGGCTCAGTGGGATACATCAACCACACTTGAGTCTCCAGACAAGATGGCCGCCAGCCCAGCGCCACAGCACAGGATGGCCGCCAGCCCAGAGCCACAGCACAAGATGGCCGCCAGCCCAGCGCCACAGCACAAGATGGCCGCCAGCCCAGCGCCACAGCACAAGATGGCCGCGAAGACAGTATTAAGCTACTTTTCCAGGATGTGCCAGATCCCAGAGTGTCCCAGGAGTGTTTACATCACAGCCGCTGAGCCAGCGCCAATGCCCAAGATGGCCACCAGTTCAGCACCACAGCACAAGAGGGCCGCCAGCCCAGCGCCACAGCACAAGATGGCCGCCAGCCCAGCACTACAGCACGAGATGATCGCCAGCCCAGCACCACTGCACAGGATGGTCGAATCTACACCGGTGTTGGCAGACAAGATGGTTGACTCAACGCCTGAGTCTTCCGTCAAGGAGCCACCGGCACGCCATCATAGAGGCCGCAGGAGGAGGAGACAGGCGTCAGCCGTTCCTCAAAGCCCGGGGGGACGTTCCCGAGCGGGCCGCTACCGTCCAGGGGGAGGTTCCTGAGTGGGCCGTTGCCGTCCAGGAGGGCGTTCCCGAGCGGGCCGCTGCCGTCCAGGAGGACGTTCCCGAGTGGGCCGCTGCCGTCCAGGTGGACGTGCCCGAGGTTCCCGAGGCGGGGCCTCGAGGTGGTTCTGGAGGCCGAGGCTGTGCCCGATGCCGAGGCGGTCCCTGATGCGGTGGCCGAGGCGGTTCCCGATGCAATGCCCGTTGCCGAGGCGGTGCCCGTTGCCGAGGCGGTGCCCCGTTGCCGAGGGGGTGCCCGAGGCGGTGCCCGATGCCGAGGCGGTGCCCGTTGCCGAGGCGGTGCCCGATGCCGAGGCGGTTCCCGATGCAATGCCCGATGCCGAGGCGGTGCCTGATGCGGTGGCCGAGGTGGTTCCCGATGCAATGTCCGATGCCGAGGCGGTGCCCGATGCCGAGGCGGTGCCCGAGGCGGTGCCCGTTGCCGAGGCGGTGCCCGTTGCCGAGGCGGTGCCCGATGCCGAGGCCGTTCCCGATGCCGAGGCGGGTGCCCGATGCCGAGGCCAGAGACTGGGTGCCAGAGACGGTTCCCGATGTAGTGCCCGAGACTGAGGCTGTTCCGGAGGTCGAGGCGATGGCCGATGCCGAGGCGGTGCCCGATGCGGTGCCAGAGACGGTGCCAGAGACGGTTCCCGATGTAATGCCCGAGACTGAGGCTGTTCTGGAGGTCAGGGCGGTGCCCGATGCCGTTCTGGAGGTCGAGGCGGGTGCCCGATGCCGTTCCCGATGCGGAGGCGGTGCCCGATGCCGTTCCGCAGGTCGAGGCGGTGCCCGATGTTGTTCCAGAGTCCGAGGCGGTGCCCGAGTTGGTTCCGGAGGCCGAGGCCGTGCCCGAGGGCGGTGCCCGATGCGCAGGCCGAGGTCGTTCCCGAGGCGGTGGCCGATGCGCAGGCCGAGGTCGTTCCTGAGGTGGTGCCCGATGCAGAGGCCGTTCCCGAGGCGGTGTCCTTGTCCAAGGCCGTTCCCGAGGCGGTGCCCGATGCCAAGGCCGTTCCCGAGGCGGGTGCCCGAAGTCGAGCCCGAGGCCGTTCCCGAGGCCCGTTCCCGAGGTCGAGCCCGAGGCCGTTCCCGAGGCCGTGCCCGAGGCCGTTCCCGAGGCGGGGTCCTTGTCCAATGCCGTTCCTGAGGCCGTTCCTGAGGCCGTTCCTGAGGCCGTTCCTGAGACCGTTCCTGAGACCGTTCCCGAGGCGGTGCCCGATGCCGAGGTCGTTCCCGAGGCGGTTGTCCCTTGTCCGATGCCGTTCCTGAGGCCATTCCCGAGGCGGTGCCCGATGCTGTTCCGGGCGAGGCCGATGCGGGGGCCCGAGATGGTTCCGGAGGCGATACCCGTGTCCAAGGCCGTTCCCGAGGCGGTGCCCTTGTCTGAGGCCGTTCCCGATGCCGTTCCCAATGCCGTGACCTGGCCATCGCCACAGCCTGCTCCTTACTGGCTCCCCGATTGGCAGGGTTCCATTCGGGCCACTCAAATGGCGAATTCCTCCCTGGCCGTCTGCACAACGAGAATGGACTGGTCCACCGTGGCCACCTGAACTGCCTGGTCCCTCGTGGTCCCCTGAACTTTCGGGTCCACCATGGCCCCCTGATCTGACCGAGCCACCTGGGCTACCAGGGGAGCCATCGCTGCCGGTCCCAGTTCCCCTACACGGGCCTGGCCCGCCATCCCTCCCCCTGTTCTGCCTCCACCAGTCCACCTCCCTCCTGGTCTCTTTGTTTTTGTGTTTATTGTGTTCTGAGGAGCATCTGGAAGCTGCTCCTTAGAGGGGGGGTAGTGTCACGCGTGTCTGTTCTGTGTCTCCTGGGTGGCCACTAGAGGTCTCACTTCCCCTTTATTGGCCACCTTCGTCAGAACTTCATTTCCCACTAGCCTTAGCTGCTCATCACTGTTCATTGTATTCAGCTGTCACCACTTACCTTGTTTGCACCTGTCTTTAAATACCATGGTTGTTTTCTGTCATGTGTTACGGAGTCCTTGTTGCATGTCACCCTGCTTTTCCTGGTTCCCTAGTGGATGGTCGTGTTTCGTGTTTTTGGACTGTTTAATGTCACCCTGGTTTCGTCGTGTTTCCTTGCTTTGTTTGTGTTTCATTGTTTTGGACTGATTACCTGGATGTTTGACCATTGCCTGGCTAAGTTTATGATTTTTGGATTGCCCCAATAAAACACTGCAAATGGATATACCTGTCTGTGTGCGTTTCGTGACACTCATGTCTCTTCGTTGAGTATTCACTGAGTTACAGTTCATTTTAACTGATGCATTTCTGAAATGAAGATCACCGCAGACCAAGGCTTGCAGACAGTTTGTTTTCTTTATTTTATAAATGCACAAAGTTTTGTTGTTATATATAAAAAAAAAGTAGACCCTTTAGAGATTCGTTTGATGTATTGCTTTTATCAGTACGATCAAAACTGAAAGTGTAAATTTAAGTTCTTTTCGGTCTTATCATGGGCCTGAGGGTGTTATGGGGGCCTAGAGAAGTTTTGACATGCCCTGATATTTGTGTTTTTTTCAGTTGCTTATAAACATATAAATGGCTAAAGTCTAATAACACTGTAATCAGCACAAACTGGGCTACAATAATAGGTGAGCAGCATGTATGTACATGATTGTGTTTTTGAGAAAGCGACGTTTATGTGTGGTTAATGAAAAACTAAAATTTTGAAGTGACTGAAATAAGACAATGAAACACCTAGAGAACATTTGTTCACAAGACTTTTGAGAAAAGATTTTGAAGCCTAGAGTTTTTGCTTCAAAATGATGTGAAATCATCTTGATTACTCGCTCACAGAAAAAACAATATTGATTAACATTTTTTAAGACACTTTTTTGTGTAGGAAAGGTATATTCGACGAAGGCGTCAACTATCATGCATAATGCTGTGATTCACACTTGCGAAGACAAAAGGCCCGCATAATGAGCTGTCATAATGAGCCTTTCAGCCAGGTTGGGTGCGACCTGAGAGAGAAGAGTTACAAGAGGGACAAAATATTTTTTTTTAACTACATTCTTAACATTATTGTGATGGTCACTGATACTAGTACAAATTATAGAAAACAAGAACACAGTTTACCACATAGCACACATATTATCAGTGATATTTACAGCTTACTCAATACATTTACAACTCAGAGGATCACAGGTAAACACATTCAAAATACTTACACCAGAATAGATATTTATGAACAGAAGCTTAGTTACATACATAAACACAAGCATGCTTTGTATGTAGGCCTATCACAATATATATATATATAGTTATAAACTATTTGGCTATATTCATAAATTGACACTGAGTCCCAGGCGCTCTAGGTAACTGAGGAGGAGGGTCCTGTGTGATATTAATTTTTCCTCCGACTGGGCCAGAACAAGCCAGTTGCGATGGGGTAGTTGAGAAATGTGGGCTTTCCATCTGTTTTAGAGGACAGAGAGCCAAGTCCATGCACTTCGTAAAAAGTGTGGGGGGCCAGCGAAAGGAATCTATTGACCTTTTCATGAGGGCGTGATTCAGGTGTCTGAGATCGAGGATGGGGCCAGAGGCAGAGGCAACCAGACGGCAAATCCTATCTTTTAGGGGACGAGGGAAGTAGCGGCTGTGGAACCCTACTCGCTCTGAGTGGAGGTTATGTCTACGGCTCCTATTGCCAGTGAATTCATCCCCTCTGAGCGGCAGGACATGTCCCATCGTTGCTCTAAACTGAGGTGGGAACCACGCAGCTGAATCATTTATTAGCTCAAATCCACGCGAGTTCGCCAATTTTCTACCTCCAAGTAACTGGGAGAAGAGAAACACACAGAGCAGGGGAGGTGGGGCTCCTCAGCGCGTGCACACACAAATGCGAAGCTGCCGGCATTTTGCTTTGATCTATGTCAAGGAGGACTAAGCTGCTCAGTATAACGAGGAGCACTGGATCCTCATGTGTAACACACTGGCAGATCAAGCACGCATGATGTGTGCCGGCATGAAATTGCTCAAGCCTGATCGCTCAGCCCTCGAGCTCGCAGTTGCTTCCTCCGAGGTAACTGGGAGGAGAGAAACATAAGAGCGGGGAGGCGGAGCTGCCTTTCGCGAACGAACAGGGGCAGACTGCTTTTGTTGTAAAAGCAGCCCCTCTCTGTGAGTGCAGCCATAGTGACACACACACAAATTTGGAGCTTCCAGTGGCAATGTTCTGCTCCGATCTGCTTAGGAGGATAGAGCTGCTCTGTGTAACGAGGGGCACTGATCTTCATGTGTAAGACACGGATCGAAGCGCAGCAAGGAGAGCGAGTAAGCAGGCTCTGTGTCGGCGTATGGAGATCAGTCAGATATGAGGCATGGTGACCCGGCAAAAAATGATCTTATTTTGTTCTTTATTGCACAGATATATTCTTGATGTATCACAGTTTTTGTTTTGTACTGGTCAAAAAGAATACATTGTCCGTGTAAGGGAAACAGGTTAATTTTAGCTCAAAGGGAATCATTTAAGATTTTATAGGTAATTGGACAAATCCCTGTTTTTTCCGGCTGATCAGCTGAGTCGCCAGCGATTCTGACGGCCGTATACATCACTCTGCAGCGGTATAT
>NW_024879365.1:53896-96879 GCF_018340385.1 Cyprinus carpio
GGCGGACTTTATCTCAGATTGTGAAAATGTACACACTCAGACTTCAATTACATCCATCATAACCAATTGTAACATTATGATTTAAAATAATATAAGTAACTGATGCTAAACCAAAGCACCACACATGAACATTTTTTTTTATGAGTTTTTTTTATTAGCGTTAAACAATAACCGTTAAAACAAACCGCACTAACCGCAGAAACCTCAGTTTTTAAAACGCAGGCTAGGCCTACTACTGCATACATGCACCAAACGATTAAACTAGGAATAACTTACCATTCAATAAAATTATATCTAGCATATTTTCAAAGATCTCTGTGTTTATTTAACAAAATAAAGTACAAAACGAAATAAACAAAATAGAATTGATTAACAGTCTATTGCTGAATTGTGATTTTTATAACAATTATGCACATTTCAAAATATGAAACAAAATAAATGACTAATAAATTTTACGTCGGAGCGGGAACTGGTTTTTAGGCGAGCGTAATATTAACGTAGCGCTTGCTTTGGGCAGCTGAACATGTGAGCAAAGCGGAGCGCGTGTAAGCATCAGATCCTGCTCCGCCATAAAATGTATCTAGTAGGCCTAAGTGTTTACTGTTTTTGTACCGAAAATTCTTGGATAATTGTCTAAAATTATGCATGCTGAAAAAAAAAAAAAAATAAATACACTTTTTTTTCAAAACGAAAAATTCTTACACTTCTTTCTTAATTTTATAATTGCATTAGGCTAATTAAAATGTATTCAATATATGAATCTAACTTTTGCAAACATAGCCTTCCTAAAATGTAAAAACTGAAGAAGTGTATTTGATTTTCGTTCCACTATTTCCCGTGAAAAATAGCTGCCGTAGTTGTGCATAGAACATTCCAAACAGGCCTCATTAAAAACACAAATGCACACACACACATGAGATGAAATGTGCGATAGATTCTTTACAAATACACCTGGATTATAAAGCCTGTGGAAAATCACACACACAAGATAAAATGCACTTAAAGAACACTTAGATTATGGACTGGGTTGAGCGAGCGGCGCTGAGAGTATTGAGCAAGCGGAGTGGAATCTTCAGAAAGGCGCTGAGCGCTCTTAAGGCCCTGTGTCCACCAAAGCGTTTTGTTTTCGGTTGGGGTTTTTTTTTTTTTTTTGTTGTTTTCGATGGGAGCGTTTTTTTTTATGCCAGTTTTGTGTTGAGGGTTTGTGCTGAGCGTTTTTTTTTTTTTTTTTCGATAGTTGAGTTGAATTCAACTTTTGATAAAATGCTGCGCTCATCATTTGTCACCTTCTAGTCAGCTAACCAATCAGAGTGCAGGGAGGGGCGGGGCAAACTTCCACCCGATCAACTGTCACAACTGTCATTTTGTTTACAACGACGTGGTCACAAGCGCAAAACAACGAAAAAATTGAGGAGAAACTAATATTGCTGGTTTCTGAGCATCCAGAGTATTTTAGTCATAAACAAATGATCTACCAAATCAGATACAAGGAACAGTTTAGCGGATATTCCGTATCATATCAACCAAAGCGTCTCAACTGAAAAAAAATGAGGGCGCCACAAAAAGCGCTCTCAAGCGCTCACAGATGGACGGTTTCAGAAAGAGCGCCTTGGCGTTTTTCAACTGCTAAAAATGCTTTGGTGGACACAGGGCCTTAAGGAAATATTTACCGCTCCACTCCCCTCACAAGGCGCTAGCAGGAATGCTCAAATAAAACAAATTTTTTCCAGTGACAAATGAGAAGACTTGCCTTGCTTTGCTTTTGCTTTGCTTTTTTCAAGTAAATAGCAGCTTTAATTTTCTTCTCAACTTCTTGTGTTGACTCCATTTCTGTTATAGGCTACACCACCGTTCCCCGTGGGTCTCCCACGAAATTTTCTGACCGCCCACACCCGCCCGCTTCAAAGGTAAACCTGGCCGCTCCCGCGAGATTTGCGTTGGGTCCCATGAGTCCCGTGGGAACCCAAACCCAATGCAGCCCTCTACTATCAGTGAATAACAACTAAAAACAGTACTGTAACCGCAGACCTGCATCGTGTCACACTACAGCCTATTATATAATTACAGCACAACCTTTTGTGAATTTTATGACAGCACTAGCAATCTCAATTTCTCACCGCCATTCATAAGAAGTCACCGGGTCACCTTTCAGCGCCGATTCTGCTCACGTTTGGAGCTTTGAATCATTGGAACGCTTTGAACTGTCCTGCAGATGGCACCACGAGCTCATGCAGCGCTCTCAGGACCATTACGTCTGTGAAGTTTCTTTTCACAGTTTATTTAGGTAACAGCTTAAGGCCATTTGCGCCTTCGGATCTATGCGAATCACATGTGTTGTCCCTCAGAGGTCGGAAAAATCACATCCCTGATGTTTGTTTTGTGATAGGGTTCCATGAGTACTCTGTCCTTAACAGTTTAAACGGATGTTTTCCTCCAGATCCTTCACTTTCTCAGGTTTTTCAGCGTCTTTTGCATATCTGAACCCTTTCCAACAATGCATGCATGATTTCAGATCCATTCTTTTACACTAAGGACAATTGAGGGACTCATACACAACTATTTCAAAAGGTAAACACATTTATTGATTCTCAAGAAAGCAACAATGCGTTAAGAGACAGGGTGTGAACTACTTGAATTGGATGATCAGGGAAAACTATTTTTTTTTCCTGAAAATCAGTATTAAAAAAAGTTTGTAGCTTCTGAAGGGCTGTACTAATTGAACAGATATGATCTTTAAACAAAACAAGGAAAACTGACATCCTCCTGTTCAAAATGTACAGCCCCAACTCTTAATGTATTGTGTTTCCTTATGGAGCATCAGTGAACAATGTTTTCACCTTTTGTAATATTTGTGTATGAGTCCTTCATTTTTCCTCAGAGTGAAAAGATAGATCTCAAAATTATTAGTCATTCTTGAACAGGGGCCAAATATGTAGAAGACTTGGGGGATTTTTCTGAAGAACGGCAGGCAGTTGAACTGCTTGGGACTCATGAAAAACTATCCCAAAACAAAAAAAAAAATGGCTGTGGGTCATCCAGCGTATGTAAACTCTTGAACATTTTATATAATGACATATTTTGCACTCCAGTGGTTTGAGTCTTACCTATCAGATAGGTCCTTCAAAGTATCTTGGAGAGGTGAGGTGTCCAAGTCACAACATCTAACTACTGGGGTGCCTCAGGGCTCAGTTCTTGGACCACTTCTCTTCTCTGTCTACATGGCATCATTAGTTTCTGTCATTCAGAAACATGGCTTTTCATACCATTGCTATGCCGATGACACTTAGCTCTACCTCTCATTCCATCCTGATGATCCTTTGGTAGCTGCTCGCATCTCAGCTAGTCTAACAGACATTTCTTGCTGGATGAAGGACCGTCACCTTCAACTCAACCTTGCCAAGACAGAACTGCTTGTGGTTCCAGCAAACCCATCGTTTTCATCAATCACAATTTCACCATCAGTTAGGGCACATCAACCATAACTCCTTCAGAAACAGCCAGAAACCTTGGAGTTATGATTGATGATCAGCTATCTTTCTCAGACCATATTGCTAAAACTGTCCGGTCCTGCAGATTTGCTTTTTATCAACATTAAGAAGATCAGGCCCTTGCTTTCGGAACATGCTGCACAACTCCTTGTTCAAGCTCTTGTTCTGTCCAGGCTAGACTATTGCAACGCTCTCTTGCCAGGTCTTCCAGCCAGTTTTATCAAACTTTTAAAATTAATCCAGAACGTGGCAGTAAGATTAATTTTTTATGAGCCGAAAAGAATACACATCACACCTCTGTTTATCAATTTGCACTGGCTACCAATAGCTGCTCGCATAAAATTCAAGGCATTGATGTTTGCATACAAAACCACCACTGGCTCTGCACCCCTTTACCTAAATTACTTCAGACTTATGTGCCCTCTAGAAGCTTGTGTTCTGCAAGTGAACGTCGCTTGATTGTGCCATCCCAAAGAAGCACAAAGTCACTTTTACGGACTTTTAAATTAAATGTTCCCTCCTGGTGGAATGACCTGCCCAACTCAATCCGAGCAGCTGAGTCCTTAGCCATCTTCAAGAATCGGCTTAAAACACATCTCTTCCATCTTTATTTTGACCCTCTAACTTTTTCACTCACTATTCTAATTCTATTTAAAAAAAAAATCTAACTACCTTTCTAATCTTTTTGTATTCTATCTATTTTCTTTTCATTTATTATACAATTATAAAAAAGACCTCTAACACTAGCTTGCTCTATTCTTTTTCTATTCTATCTGTTTTCTTTTTATTTATTATATTATTTAAAAGCCCTTGCTACGTGTACTGCGTTTAAGCTAACTGAGACTTGTTATAGCACTTGTATATCATTGCTATTTTGTTGTTTTTGATTGCTTCCATTGTCCTCATTTGTAAGTCACTTTGGATAAAAGCGTCTGCTAAATGACTAAATGTAAATGTAATGTAAATGTAATTTTCATTTTTATAAAATCAGTAAATGTAAATCTCTATTATGTAAAATTACTTATTCATGACGGTACAAAAAAAATTGCATACATTATGATCCCTTTTAATTTTGTGAAAATGATTGTATATTCTGCTAGGGCACAGAGGGGCAAACTCAGTCCTGGAGGGCTACTGTCCTGCAAAGTTTTGCTCCAACCCTAATTAAACAGACCTGAAGCTAATCAAGGTCTTCAGCATTACTAGACTACAGGCAGCAGAGTTTGATCAGGGTTGGAGCAAAACTCTGCAGGGGTATGTAAACTTATGAGCATAACAGTATCTTCTGTAGTTTCTGAAAGGCAGAATTAAATAAATAAATAAAAAATCCATGCATGGTCCTGATGGTGCCATTAGAGTTGTAGAATATGTGTGTCTGTCTGATTGAGAGAGCAGTAATCTCTGTACTGACTTTGCAGTGTCCACTGCAAGTGTATTCGTTATTGTGTTTGTCTTTTGGTTAGTATAAATTTTTTTTATTGTTTCTTCTCAAAATTATTATTTTTTAAAATCAGTTTAATGATTTACTTTTAGACTCTGTGTTTTATATATCAAATACTTTAATATTTTTTTTTTTACTATTACAGCTGTCGAGGTTAACGAATCGTGGAATTGTTGATTATAAATTATTTTTTAGATCTTTTCCCATCACATGAAAGGCTGCAGTGATGAACATTGAGTAGACAGAGTCTGTTTATCGCATGAATGCAGTGATCTCGTCATTGCAAAGCGTTTTCTCTCACAAAATTCTTTCACCACAACTAACAGCAAACACAATATCGACATGAATACAGTAAGAGCTTCGCTGTGCAGCATAACAGGTAACCTTTCCCCTTATGATGACATACAGGGAACATTCCAGATTGGCCAGTCTGAGCTCTCGATTTCTGTGATGATGTTGAGGATGAATTGTGTTTAAATATTTGGGCGGGCAAATTATAGAAAGTGGGGGTACATAGACAGGCTAGGGGAACTCATATTAATGTTAAAAAACCTCATAAAGTAAAATTTTCATGTCATGGGACCTTTAAAACCGATAACTGCCTTTGATGATCTGTGGGCGAAGGTCAGAATCCAGTTACCACCACTCGTTCGCCTTGCACCCTATAAAAATGGGCTGTAACAATACCTTATTGTAAAGAGATTTCAAAACTTAAGTGTTTTGAACAACACATTAGTAAATGGCAAAGTTTAACATTTTGTATTTTAATTTAAATATCTAATCGTTTACAACTATTACTTTTGATCATTTTTGAGTGAAAGAATCTGTACTTTTTCTTGGTTTTTGCCCATTTTCAAATTGCTCAGGATTTATGGTTGTTGTCTTTCCACTTCTTAATCTTTATACACATATCTTAAATTGTGTTCTGAAGATGGACTAAGCTTTAACAGGTTTGGAACGACACGGAGGTAAGTGATTAATGACAAAATTCTCAATTTGGGGTGGAGTATTCCTTTTAATGTGTAGTTAAGATACTATAAAGGTCTAAAGTCATGTTTAAAACAGTTTTATGTTAATTATTGCTATATTAATGTAACATCTATGACTGAACCTAGCCACATCATTGCCAAAGTGGCCCGGACTCTTGCCAGTGCTTTACAGCCGCATCACAAACATATGCAGGTGCCGAGCTCGGCCCAATTACTGCATGCTATCTGAGCAAGGTGTGGCCAAATACTACATGAAGGCATTTTAATATCCACATTAGGTTTTGCACATTTAATCCTTTTGGTCATGTCTAAAACAAGTCAATTCAACACGCCTATAATAATACTTCAAATCACAAGTTCAAGTTAGAAGTTTAAAGAGCAGCTCGATTGTAGTGATTCAGTATCACTGCTAGCTAAGATGACCAAATTAAGTGGTCCATACAGAAGTCACATACTGTAGGTTGAAATAAATTAATAAAAACATTTTAATATATTTAAATATATTTTCTTCTATTTATATTTAAGATATTTTATACAATATATGTTAATATAATTTATACATATATTTAAATATTTGATTTTGGCCACTTTTTAATTTTTTCACATATATTAAACATATATTTAAATATTTCCCAAAAAATTATACATATTTATTTCCTTTATATGGAAATACATTTACATATCAGACTATGTAAATATATTAATTTGCAACATGTCCCTATATTTAATTTCTGTATATGTAAATATTAGATTTATGTAAATATATATGTAAATATATTTTAAAACATTCAAAATATTAAATTAATGCTCCTTTTTACTGTACTTCGCATACAAGTAAATATACTTAAACATGTTTACATAGAATATATTCCCTTCATAGAATATATAATAAATTAAATGTACATATGTACTGTAAATGTTTTATACAGTAGGTGGCCATCCAAAATGATGGTTCTTAGTGAGCTAGGCTTGTGTGTTTTATAAATTATTTTCTTTATTTTAGTAAAACGTGAGGCACTGTATAATATTGCTTCCATTATTTAGGCCTAATTAAAACAAGAAACGAATAAATTAAACCTGCACGATTAAACTAAATCATTGAAACTCTAAAGAATGGACTGATTAATTAATCGTCCTCACATTTAAACTAAAGTTCTCTCATTATAATCAACGAAATACACACGATGTAAAAAAGAGCTTCATTAATTGACAAATTCAGTGATTTAAAGGGAGTCTTATTTACTTGCTTTCATATAAAAGTAAAGGAAAAAAAAATACATAAATAAATAAAATAAATTAAGAAATAAATTGCAGCTGCATTTAAATGCAGGTGTGTATAATATTCCGTAAAAATATCAGTGCAAGATTTGCGGCAGGCATGATGGTGTGTGATCGCACAGCATTTATTCTTATTTGTCTACATATTTTAGTTTTTTTTTTTTTTTTTTTTTTGCATGTAAAAAAAAAAAAAAAAAAAAACAGATTTACTTTGCAATGCATATGCAAAATGTGAATTAATATTCATATTCAAGTGTTTGTGCGAAAATTATTAATGCGCATGCAGGACAGGGAGGCGCCCTCTAGATCACTTGAATTTTTTTCCTGATAATGAAATAACTGAAAATTGGGGTGCCTCACTTACATGAGAAATATATCTACAGAAAGCTTGACATGTCTTTTAAATGAATCAATTCAAAACGAAAGCATAATGTAATCTGTGAAGGTTTCATTTCTCTCTAGACTTCTAGACTTCTGGCTAACTGCTTTAGTTAAGTTGTACTCAGTTGCGTTAACTATGGGGACTAGTCATAGTACTGGTCATAACAGCTGGTTATTGTCTTGGCTTTAATTAAGTTGTATGTAGTTATATTAACTATGGGGGCTAGACAAATAATACTACCTCTGGCTAATGTTCAGACTGGCAAGTTTGTGATCGTGGGGCCCACGTAAAACAGCCGATGTGAGACACCCAGTGCGACAAAGATTCTTAACAGACAGCCAAACAACCAATTTGCCATTCAACCTAAATTCAAGGTCATACTTAAAATGGAGTCAGATTAGATAATAAAATGGAGTCAGATCAGAATTTAACTTAAAGTGAATAACTTTGCACACTGAAAAGACCAAACACGCAAGAAACCTTCAGCCAGCACTGGCTACCTTCCTTGGGCCAAGTACGTGGACCTTACAATATACACACACTTTATTGTTTGCCCCTTCATAATAAATCTAACAGAAATTGGACACACACACAAAAAAAAATTTGCAACTTAAAAACAGTGACAATATCAACGACTTCTTAATATAAAGGGTACATTTAGAGAGTACATTAGTTCAGCATGAACCAACAAAATTTTGAATGCTCATGATTTTTCTAGAACATAAACGCAAGATAACCTTTCTGTAAGCATTTTATGTGTAGATGATCCATTTTGATAGTTTTGTAAATGTTTTGCTGGTACTTTGTCAATAGATAAATGTAAGTAACTATAAGCTAATTACTTTAACCTTAAAGTTTGCACTGTGGGGTCAGTCGCTCTACAAATGTTTTCATTTCGGTTCATTCTTGGTTAAAAAAAATCTTCAGGTTCCATTTGCAGAGGGAAATGATAACGGTCCAGCATTTAGAAATAATACTTATTAACTCTGTTATTATTCTTGATTTTTCAAACTGCTAACAATTTGCATGTTTGAATTATGCCTTTACTGTGTGACCAAAAATTAAGTATTATCTGTTACAGCTGGTCCCTCACGTGCACATATTCATTGGAAACGTTGCAGACATTTAGATGTTAATTGCAGACATTCACTGTGCCATAAGGCCTGAGCAGCGGTCCACTGGCATATTTTTGCTAATTATGATTTTTTTTCCCAGTCGATACTGAAACACGTGTGAACTACAAAGCCTATATTTTACCTAATGAATAATAGTTAAGCTTCAACTGGGCAACATCACGAATATGGAAACGTTAGCATTTCTCCTGAATGAAAGAGCCCAACCTTACCTTATGTTTCGCTTTAAATTATTATTAATAATTTTTTTGTTTCTTTATTGCTAAGCCTATATTATTATATACTGCAATTAGATTTATCCATTATAATTATATATTTTTATTTCTTGTTTTGTTCTGATAAATTTGTTAAATTTAAAGGATTTGTTGTAAAGTGAAGGGAACTAAAAATATCCTAACAAATTTACAGTATATACTTAGGAACAGACTCTGGGCCTAATCTAGGCTATGTTCTTAACTATTTACAAGTTTCGTTTATGTTTTTATCCAGTGTTTTTTTTTTCATTGCATCTGAAAATGACTGTGCAGCACATTCACTTTGTGCGCTCTGGCACAGTTCTGCCTCTCGAGTTGCTCAGCTGTGGATGATTTCAAAATGTTTGATTTAAAGGTTGCTGTCGATTTTATACAGGAGTTGTTCATTAAAAAAAAAAAAATTATATGAATTTTATGCTAACATGCAATCAAGGTCTTCAGATACTATTAGACACAAGTTAATTTAGCCTATTTAACATGCACTGTCACATTTTACCCTTTTTAACTTATAAACTCAGTTTAGTAGTATTGAAATTCAAGTTTAAAAAAAGGTTTTATTTGCTTAAATTATTTCTATGATTTTATAATATGTTATCATGTTTATTTTTGTAGAAAATAAGTGTTTATTATTTAAGAAAATAAGGGGAAAAAATAAGGGACAATCCAAATATTTGTAATGTACAATAATATAGGCCTATGTCTGCCTGCAGTTAACCTGTTAACCCTCTAAGGCTACGTTCACACTGCAGGGCTTAATGCTCAATTCCGATTTTTTGAAAAAATTCGATTTTTTTGCAAGGCCGTTCACATTTTCAATTAAATGCGACCTTTTGTGATCTCCCGTGTGAACGTGAAATGACCCAGAAGTGACCCGCATGCGCAGAAGAGTACTCAACGGCCAACGACGTCACTCGTTGTTTGCGGAAGTAGCTAACGTTAAACATGGTTGTCAACAACAGTGTAGGCAATAGCGGAGCTCTTTTTGCAATATTAAAGTTATTTTCCCAAAGGAGAAATTCGATTTTTTTGCAAGGCCGTTAACATTTTCAATTAAATGCGACCTTTTGTGATCTGTTTTTGGCCATGGCGTTTTGTGGAGCAGTGTTAGCAACGTCGGTACAGAGAAACGTGTGGGCGTGGAGTCGCAGCCAGGAGTGGTGAGATACTGATGTGAGTGGCTTCTTTCTTCTCGTTCCCGCCTACTTCAACGCAGAATTATGACGTTTGTAGCGTATCAATGACGTACGGGTCGGATACATGTGGCCTGGCCGTTCAGACGGAGGTCGCATTTCAAAAGATCGGATACGTATCGGATTCAGGACCACATACCCAAGTGGCCTGGGTCACATTTGAAAAGGTGTCGTTCAGACTGTCATGAAAAGATCAGATACAGGTCGCATAGGGGCAAAAAAATCGGAATTGGGTCGTTTCAGCCTGCAGTGTGAACGTAGCCTAAGTGCCAAAGTCGCAAAATTGCGATAAGACGTCATACTTAATAATATAGTGTGTGTGTTTTTTTTTATGTTGTGTTATATCTTTTGTATTCCTTTCCACTAGATGGCAGACATGTAGTAATTTGATTCTAGACCAACATTACGTCATGTTCCTATTCAAAGTGTTCGAGGAGGCGGAAGCAATTCATTTCATAGTGTGCGTGTAAATGGTGAGATTTACGAGAGAAAATCACCAAATGGCTGATACAAAGTTACTGTGAGGATGTGTTGCAAATGTTGTTCGCCAATTCTGACTCTGAAGTGGAATATTTGCCTTTTGGAAATGACGATCGGTCGTCTAATGATCGCACTTCTCGCGGTACATCTTTGCAGCGCAATGCTGCCGCCATGCAAGGCAAGAGCATTCACGAAGTACAAACAAATGATCATCTTGACAGTACAGGTGCAGTCAGTGTGTAGTAGGTGCGCTCTGCCATGCAATGAAAGATTGGTACCATACTCTCAAGAACTATAAACTGTCACCTAGATACCTGATTGGGCAGATAGCTGGTCAACTGATCAAAAAAATAGGCACATGTATTTTACTATGGCACAGTAATAGGGATGGCTCGATAACATAATTTTGGCTTCTGTACGATCCCAGAAAGTAATACCTCGGTATCAATATTAAATCGATACTATAGGTGGCAAATAACCAGCCTCAAAAAATAAGTGAACTGAAAAAAAAAAAAAAAGTAAATGATCATCATTTATAGTATTTATTAATCTTGGTTAATGCGTTTAATGCATAAAGTAATGTTAACATACTAAACATGTATTAGTAGCCTACATTTATCATTTATAAATAAACATTGACCTACATTTATAAGTGCTGTAATGCTGTTGATGAATAAGAACAATTTTAATAACTAACAGTCAAATTAATATTCAAAATCACGTTATTATTTCTCTCTCCCTCAGATTGTTTTCAGATTTCAGACTCATATCTGCAAAGAAAAAGCTTTAAAATATAAATCTCTCTCTCGCCTGCTTCATGTTAGCGGTCGACAATGTGGCAAAAACATTCCCTTCATATTACTGATAATAAAATTAATATAGCAAAACTGTTCATTTGAATCAACACTCCACTTTTTAATTTTTTTTTTTATAAGAGTTAAACAGCTGAGTTTTACCATTTTTGAATCCATTCAGCCGATCTCCAGGTCTGGTGGTAGAACTTTTAGCTTAGCTTAGCATAGATTAATATAGCAAAACAGTTCATTTGAACTCGTTTCATTCATATTAAATTAATATTTTACTGCTTGAAATGCAAGTGCAAATATGTGACCAAAATGTAACTGGTTCTGTCGCACATGTTCTATCTTATGTTCGTGTGTGGATCAGTTGTGAATAAAAGTTAAAATTAAGTCTGAATTTATGAATGATGCACTAACCTGTTGATCGCTTAATTCTCAGAAAAAATCATGATGAGCACGCGACAAATTGCTTAGCAAGATCTGATGTGTTGAATCCTGTGGTCAGTTCATTCACCTTTATCACCTGCTTTGTATGCAAAGTAATGCCATATTTCACTTCTACTGTTCTCTGTATTTATTAGTTGCGGGTGCGTTAATAGAGTTTCATCTGTTTGATCCTGGTGTTGTTCTTCAGGTTTACTGGTTTACCATCAATTTGGGAAGCACTGCCACCTACAGGTGAACTTCGGAACAGCAGCGCATGAAATACAGAATTGAGCAAAATTATGATATTGTACCGTTTTAAATATAACAGATATTTTTCCAGTACTGGTATACCGCACATCCCTACACAGTAATATAGTAATAATTTACTACTTTTCCCGTTTTTTTTTTTCTGATTTTCATTTGAAATGAGAATTAAAAAAAAAAAAAACGTAAACAAAAAAACCTAGCAAATAAGTTCAAACATCCATTCAATATCTATTATTTCCTGAATATTACTGATGAACTGATCAAAAAGTAGGCTACTGTTCACATGCGTTTTACTACTATATAGTGAAAGTCGTGACATTTGCCAAGTATGGTAACCCATACTCAGAATTGGTGCTCTGCATTTAACCCATCCAAGTGCACACACACAGCAGTGAAAAGTGAACACACCGTGAACACACACCCGGAGCAGTGGGCGGCTATATATCCAGCACCTGGGGAGCAACTGGGGGTTCAATGCCTTGCTCAAGGGCACTTCAGCCATGGGTATTGCTATATGGGTATTATTATATGGCTATTATAAAAACTGTTGCATTAATTTTATTTTGTTGTGTCCATACAATATTTTTTATTTCATTTATTACATTCTCACAGAATGTAGCCTATTCATTACCAATATATTGAACCATCTCTTTATGTTTTTCTAAATCCTAAACATCCAGACATCAGTAAAGTATCCGTCTATTTTTGATTTGGGAATACACATGCGTTACAGACGTGACAAAAAAACAGTTTTTGTAGACAAATTATTTTTTGTAGCGATTATATTTTGATTGTTTTTGTTGTTTTTTGAATTTACAATGCACAAACCAGAAGCAACAATATCTGCAGAGAAGGGTTGTCCATTCTCAAAACATAAAATATAAATTTTATTTAAATTTTAGTTTTTGTGTTTCAGAGGAAAAATCAAGGTTAAGGCATCTCTCCATTACGGACCATTCTGAAATAAGAATTTATGCAAACGCGTATAAAATGCTTTTTAAAACTTTAACAGAGATGTCTAGAGGGTATTTAATAGGTCTGCCCCCCACGTAAGAATTTTCTAGTTACTAATCGTTCATTTGTCATTATTCAACTAATCGCAGGTTTATATTAAATTTACATCTATAATCCATAATGAGCCTTAATATATTCTGCGCTCCAAGCACATGCATTAAGTTTGCCACAAAGCACAGGCAGAAGTAGACCAATAATTGTGAAAAAGGAGACATTTTAATTATTTATTAATAAACAAATGTTTTCTTGTTGGCTGCAAGATGAAATTCAGTGTTAACTCTCTTCACATGGACGCAACCTTCACAGATTAGATAATGATTTTGTTTTAAATTGGTTTGTTTAAAAGTATACAAGTCTTTCAAGTTTTCTGTAGATATATTTCTCATGTATGTGAGACACCACAATTTTCAGTTATTTCATTATTTGGAAAAAATTCAAGTGATCTAGAGGGCTAATTTTCTGTAGATCTGTAGATAATTTTACACAAACACTTGAATATGAATAACAATTCACATTTTGCACATGCATTACAACATAAATTATTTTTTACATGCAATTATCCAAAATAAAACCAAACAAGATTTGTAATGAAAACAAATTCATTCATTGCACGTCACACTCCGCATCATGCACACCAAGCAAATCTTGCACTCTGACATTTTACACACCTTTAAATGCGGCTGCAATTTTATTATTCTTTGCTTTAATTGTATGAAAGCAAGTAAAGAAGGCTCCCTTTAAAATCACTCAAGTTGACAATTAATGAAGCTCTTTTTTTACATCGTGTGCATTTTGTTGATTATAATGAGAGAACTTGAGTTTAAATGTGAGGACGATTTATTAATCAGTCCATTCTTTAGTCAATAAGTTTCAATGATTAAGCTAAATCGTGCAGGCTTAATTTATTTGTTAATTTATTTATTCTTGTTTTAATTAGGCTTAAATAATGGGAACAAAATTATACAGTGCTTCACGATTTACTAAAATAAAGAAAATAATTTATAAAACACTCAACAATTTCTTAATCAGTGTACAGACAAATATCTTTTTCCCAAGAAGTTATCTGTCAAAATAAAGGACATATATAGTAACGAATAACAAAGTAGTGCATGACAAAAATGCATGTTATTTTATTAAAGGAATTTTAAAATATAAATTGAAATATAGGCCTTACAAGTGAGAATATTGACATTTTGCATATAAATCCATGTAGCCAAGCTCACTTAAATAGGCTACCACTTTTAATGCTTCGATGCAAAGTAAACCATAATTTCTTCAGAATAATATAACACATAATTCATATTATATAAATAATACTGCACACCTATTAAATGTCAAATCTAAAATATGGTGTAATACTGTGTAGCTTAGAGAAAATATAAGCACAGGTGCTTGACATTTATCCCGCTTGAATTCTTTCTAAGAAACGCACATAACTTCATAAGTACCAAACTTTCATCTGTGAATATTGCACTTTGTACACTTTTGCTTGTACACTTTTTTTCTACCACATCTTTTCCTTCCCTTTGCCTCTCCTCTTCGCCAGCCTCTTTTACAATGACCTTTTGTGTCTTGCCCTCCTTGTGCAAGGTGTCAATGGTCGTCTTTTGGACAACTGTCAAATCAGCAGTCTTCCCCATGATTATCAATATTCCGTTTGAGAATCAATCCAGTATCGCCAAACAAAATATTGCAATACTCACTTGTATCGATATTTTCTTACACCGCTAGATATAAGATATCATATTTAATATCATGAGGCGTGAATATAATTTCACAAAAACCACACATAATAAACACGCAACGTGAGCTTTATGTTATATGCATTTAAAAAATAAATTTCAATATATGTAACAGTGATTCACATATATGTGAATGCATTACCTTTCTGGAGGACGACAGAAGTCAAAAGTGCAATAAACTATTAAACATCCTTAAAACAGCAGCTGATATATGAATGAATAAAAAAAAAATTCTCATATTAAACTTGATCTAATAAAGTCCTTATTTATTAACAGAATGTAATAGAAACAACATTTTAAAAGTATTTGAAACCATAAAATTAACAAGCAACACTGCAAAACAAACAATTTTAAATTGCAATCATTGACTTTTCTTCTGTCAAAGGCATTATTAGGCTATTATTAATAGTAGTATTAGCAGCAGTATATGTTAGCAATAAAATGCTATTAATTTTTTATTATTTTTTTTTTTTTCCCTCACACACAAAGGTGAGTATGCACAATCCCTGTCACTGACCCAAACCCAGGCCAACAGCACACAGCCTAGATCTCCTAGCTCCCCTGATGTGCCTCCACCCTGCACACCTGAAATACCTTTGCATTGCACTCTGGCTCCAAACAGAATGTCTGAGCCAGATATCTCAGAATATCAGCGCTGTGTCCTGAAGGAAATTAATCATAAGCCAGACGATGACAAGCATTTTATCTTAAGTTTATCTGGGACTTTGAGACACCTTACTCCACGGCATCATTCAGAGGTTTAAATAAAATTCCAACAGATTTTACATGAGGCAGAATTTACCTCTGACAATTAGTAAAACACTCACATTCGTACACACACACACACACACACAAAAATACGTATATACACTGTAATTGCTTGAATTTTTATATTTATTTTTATGACACTTTTAATTATGAATCTGTACATGGAAACTGATGACTAATAAATATATTTTAAATTAATATACTTTCCCAGTCATTTATTTTACTTAAAATTTTGGTTAGTGTTTTATTTTTGTTGCAATGTATAGCTTACTGGCCAAAGAAAAAATGGAAATATGCTAATTTTCTAAGGTTTTGGGTGGCTCTTCAAAGAGCCTTTCTTGATACTACGGGTGGTGGTCCTGATGATGTTACTGATGGTAGTGGTCCTGATATTCATGCTAAAGGTTGTCTTGATGGTAGTGCGAGTCATTATAAGGCATTAGATGACAGAATGCTGCCATGCAACGTCACCTGCAGGAGAAGAGAAGTAGGTGGTGTACCTCTAATTTCTAGTGCTTCCCTAGAGGCGTTGTTGCTGCCTACTCGCTGGATGGGCTGCATAGCAAGCTGCTGCTCTAATGGCAGGGAGGCACAACTTCCTTCCTCTTCATCAGCGTCCTCAAAGCGAAGGAAATTGTGAAGGATGCAAGTGGCCTTCACCACTGCATTAGCTACTTTTGGTGAAATCACCACACACTCTGTGAGAGAGTATCCATTGAGCAGCAAGGATCCCAAATGTGCACTCCACCATCTTCCTTGCATGGGAAAGACAGTTATTGAACACATGCTTCTCTCTGTCAAGGTGTTTTCCTGGATAGGGTCGGAGAAGGTTCTTCAGAGGAAAAGCCTCATCACACACAAAAACATGTGACACAGTTTGGAGGTCTTCTGCTCCTGGTAAAGGTGGGTCCCCTGGTGGAGGGCCTTACCAAAGTCGGAGGCACAGAGGGTCCCACCATCACTGCTTTTCCCATATGCCCCCACATCGACCATCTGGAAAAGGTACCTGGCATCAACTACTGCTAGGAGGATGATGGAGAAGCTCCCTTTGTAATTGTAATACATGGACACTGTTGATGATGGGGCCTTTATTGCAACATGCTTCCCATCAATTGCTCCTAGGCAGTTGGGGAAGTTTCATAGCCCTATGGAAGTCTTCAGCGATCCTCTTCCAGTGGTGCTGTTCAGGGAAAGGCATGTATTCCTGGACCATGCCAGACCATATTGCCTCACACACATCTTTTACAATTCTTGCCAATGTGCAGTAACCCACCCTTTAGCTGAAAGCTATTGATCGGAATTAGTCTCCTGTTGATGGATACCTGAAATAAAATAAAAAAGTTGCAATGGGTCATACATTTTCCACATGCTTTAATAATATTAAATGATTAATGTGTTCATATATGTAAAATATAGCTTTGGAATATAAAATACATTGTATTACTTGAGTCATAAATACCTAAATAATTATGCTACACCCTATGAGACAAATATTTGACAAATATATTATTTTTACTTCACTGATAAAACACCTTGGTATTGTCAGATTAATGAGAAAAATATCAGTGTAATCATAATACTCTCACTACTGCACATAAGTTACCTCAGACAAATGGAGAGACGTTCTTCTGAGCTGATGACTTCCCGGTAATTTGTGTCTCGCCTTGTAATAGAAGGTCTGATTTTCTGGAGTAAAGGCCTTTGCACACTGAGTCCAGAATTCGCATGCGAAATTTTCGCACATCAAAAAATAAATTCGACCTCACATTATGTAAATCATGCTTGCACACTGCCTCCGAAACTTTCGTCCATCAAAAAAAAATTCGGGTACCTTAGACATACTGCCAGTCTCTGTTCAGGATCAACTGATTCACGGAAATTGGTGGTCTTCTTTTTAATATGTGGTTCCAGTATCGCCAGCAAAACATCAAACAGAGCCACTGACATTCTAAAGTTAACTCTGAATCGGTCTGGATAATCCCGCAACTCCTTGATAAGGAGGTGGAACCACTGATCTATATATGACTGGATCGCTCATCGTGTTCTAAACTGCCAGCAGGCAGTGAAGCCACCGGAAGTGTTCGATCCGCCATCTTACTAATCCCTACCGGCAGAGAGCACCATTGAGTCACAGCTAAACCGCTGAACTAAAATCACCCGATATGAAGCGAATCAGTCAAACAGGACTAGTTTTTTTTATGTTATGTGTATGTAAATTAATGTTTACTTCAGATGTTATCTGTAGTGTTTACGGTCTTTTGGGGTAGTATAAGCGATACATTTAAACCGTTTAGGTGGGTGTGTCTGCTGCGCACTGATGACACAGGTAACGATCCAACACAAAATAAAGCCTATGTCTTTATGAACATAATTATTCAGGAATTATTAAACATGAACGTATTAGTATCAGAAATGGATTTGAATATATTACAGTATATAATACAATAGCATCTGTTAATATTGCTATATACTGAACTGAAACTTACTGTCTTGGAAATAAAGCCTTTAAATGTCTTTAAATTCATACTGTGTATAGTAAGTTATTTCTCTGAATAAATTATGAGGTGTGTATTTTTAATGTCATGATTGAGCAACATCTATTTCAGACTCTCCAAGATCGCGCAAATATGTTTACTAGCAGTAACGTTACTGTTTACATGTAAAATATTGTATGCTGAATTAATAATTATTTTAACAACCGTTTGAATCATTACCTGCTTCAAAATGAATGCTGTTAATGAAATCATTGTTGAAACATTTGCACTTAGCGCTGAATAACGAATAAAAACACTATAACATTTGCAGTTAGCGCCTACTGTATGAATAAAACACTATAACTAAATTATATAAACAATGAATAACTGTACAAGGCAAATAAAGGTATACAAAGCATAAATCTTTCTTCAGATTTCAGAATGAGCACTTTGTGTTTTGTTTTATATGTTGAGGTCGTGTTTGTCTGATGTTTTATCATGTTCATGATGTTCGCTACTGTAATGAACATAGGTTTTTAATAAGTAGGGGAAGTTTACATGCCTAGGGTGTTTGCATTGCAAGAATGTACAGGGATACTTCAGATTTAAAAACGCTGACTTATGTCATGTTTTCTGATTAAAATCATACAATTTCCTATTAATTCAATAGAACGTTTACGCACACTAGGGATTACAAATATGGTGGCGCGGCGGCTTCACTTTAATGACGTCATGAGCAATCCAGTTCTATATTATAGATCAGTGGGTGGAACTCTCCTTCCTCTCTACGCGATCACAGGAGTGGATGGACCCAATATTTCCTCTTTCTTTTTCTCTTTTTTAAGAAGAGAGAGGACAAAAAAAATCATTCTCACTACTTGAAGACGCCATTTTGTATTGTTTTGCGTTCATTAATACGCATCGGACTCAGTGTGCAAGGTCTCTGTGCGTGACGAATTTTTCGGATCATGAATACGAAAAAACACATGCGAAAACTCAGTGTGCAATGACCTTAACACTTCAAATTGTGCCCTGATCATCCGAAAGTACCCCTTGAACTGGATTCCGTCCAACTTCAGTTCTTGGACCAAACGATGATACTTACTGAGTTGTTTTTGTGCACCCAAAATCTCATGAACCCACACAGACCGGTGGGTCTATCCTTTCTTTCTATGTGGTTCAACCACCCCTCCATCCAGAGCAAGTACTCTACATCCCCTCTTAACAAAAAAAAGGTCCCCAGGACGTCCCCTAAATGGCCTCTGCGAACGTCAGCATGTAGGGCCCCCTTTACCTTGAGCGGATGTTCGCGAAGACGTCCTCTGGACATTCACGGGGACGTTCACAAGACGTGCAGCGGCCATTCGGGACGTTTAGGGGACTTTCGCTTTAAATCCTCTGAATGTCATTTTATTTTACTTTTAGGCTAATCAAAGACAACAGACACGTTGTATGAAGCAAAATACGTTTATTTTAATTGAACAATTGTAAATTTGCAGTGCTCTTTTCGTGTGTGTGTGTGTCCGTGTGTCTCTGGTTGTCAGCTGTGGTTAATCCGGTGGTAATTCTTCCCATTGTCTTCTAACCTAAAACAACAAAATTAACACATTCAGTAGTGTTATGATTTTATATGTTTAACGTTAGGACTATCCTTTATCCATTGAAAAAATATTTGTAAAGACTGTTGAGTTTAGACCAAGCGGCCATATGCCGTTTGCCGCATATAGGCGTATTTTTACCATATGGAAATTCAATATTTAAGTTCAATATCTGTCAATATTATATACGTTTAATCATTTCAGCTTTACATGCTAACATTAGCTTCGAAAGTGTTCACATAGCCAAACATCAGCAGCCGTACGGACAACTTCAGCAAACGTTCAAAAAGGTAAACTTTTCATAAAAATGTAAGCATTAGGAGATAAACAGTAGTTACGGTAGCTGTAATGTCTAATAATACAAAAGTATAAATACCTTTTCGACCAAACAAAAATGAAAGCTCAAGCCCGCGTCTGAGGGAATCAGCGGGATGACCGTTAACTGTCGCTACACAGCTGAGCGTTGCCATAGATACGTGCTGCGTGCATTAAAGTGACGTCATTCGATCATGTGCTCATTTGATCGACACTTGCTTGGATCTTATCTCCCAATGTGGCTATGACTTTTATTTTTCTTCTTTTTGAGCTGCATGTAGTATAGCAGTCTTAAATGCAATAACTAACTAATGATAAATTTCCTAAATAACTTTTCTTGTCGGCTTACCAACAGTTTAATACGTAAATGGAAAGAATTAATTTATTTGTCTTACCTGTGTTATTTTCCACTTTCTTTTCTTCATGTTTGCAGGCTGCATTCATCACTCTATAACATTCTTGTAGAGCTTCTGGGATGCAACCTTATTTTCTTCATTCATGGGGAATGCATAAACCTACTTGTAGCCTATATGTTTAATTATATTATTGAAGGGCATCATGATTTTGATGTTTAAATGTTGAAAACAGACTCTTGATTTGATGACATTTTTAATTAGAGAAGTTACTCCTATTTTCTTTTTCCAGAAATTAAAATTATTAATTTAACATTAACTTCATTTTACAATGTATTCAAATATATTCTACTATCGTAAAAAATAATAATATCAATTGCAAATCAAAACATTGCATTTTTTTTTTTTTTTTTTCATTTTGCATTTTATTATCACAGTTAAAAAAGGATTTTGTTTTAAGGTCCAGTGTTGGGAAGGATACTTTGGAAATGTAATAGGTTACAAATTACAAGTTACCCTGTTTAAAACGTAACAAGTAGTGTCCCTGTTTCAGTGACTTTATTAAAATAATGTAACTGATTACATTTGATCACTTTTTGATTACTTTTCTAAATTTCTATTGTTTTCAATTTTTAATTATTTTGAAACATTTAAACCAGGCATGGTTAACATTACAGTGGTACTCAACACTGATTACTGTCAGACTTTCAGAATCCTTCTTCACTTGAATTAAGATTATAATAATTTAATTGTAAAGTACAACCACCTCAAAATAGTTGTTGGGAATGTGTTTTTACTTTGCGGTCTTTTTGAGATTAAATACAGATTTAAAATCATAAGATATAGTTTAATAGCTACAATACTGTTTTTGAAATCAAATCTTTGCATAGCTATGACAGAAAAAACTGGCATCTAACAATGCCTTGAAAAAAAAAAGTTAATCTTAAAAAAAAAAATTATAATCATATACATAAATCAAAATAGGAAATAAATCAGTTATGTAATAAGCATGTGTCATATTCTGTGTCTTCAACTCCTGAAACATTGGTGTCTCATATTTTAAATATGTATATGTGTGAAAATATTCAAATGTAACTCCCTTTGTAATCATTAACATTTTCATAAGTAACCAATTTAATTACACTTTTTTCAGTAATTACAAATTTTACAGTTACATTTATTTTGCAATTAAATTACGTAATTTAGTTGGAAATGGCAGATGAGGGACGAAACAGGGACGTTCGCAAACTGTCTTGGACGAATGTCCTCCGAACGTCCGGCAGCGAACGTTATAAAGCGGACGTACTGCGGACCTAAACGGACGTTCAGAACGTCCGGAGGACGTCCCCTGTTTGCTGGGATTGTGTCAAAATTTTAGTCCGAAACAAATTATCTACCAAATCAGATACAAGTAACAGTTTAGCGGATATTCCGTATCATAGCAACCAAAGCGTCTCAACTGAAAAAAAAAGCTGCGCCACAAAAAGCGCTCTCAAGCGCTCACAGGTGGCTGTTTTCAGCTGGCTAAAACCGCTTTGGTGGACACAGGGTCTTGAGGTCTGTACTGAAAATGTGCACACCTATTCTGAAATGATTCATTCGGTTTAATAATATATGTTTAAACCTCGAACCCCAATTCTGTTATTTTTTTTATCGTCGAGATGTTAAACATACCAATAAAAATCCCGAAGTTATAAATCAGATCATGCTTACCATCTGCGATGATCATCAATAATACTGACATCAAAACACAGGTCGGTAGGTGCATCTTCAAATGTGCGAAATCAAACAAAACGTCCATGTCTTTCAACTATAAATGATGGCAGTCATAGATACTAATAACGGTACGATCACCATAAACCATTCCTCTCAGTTTCGCGTTTACTTTCACTTTTGAATGGTAAATGATTGGTCGGGGCGACCCTTTTTGTGCTGACGTCACACAAAGACTAAAGAAAAGGGTGTCTGGAAATACTTTATTTAGAAGATGTTAATACAACTTTTAGAGTCAATAAAAATGTTTGATTAATCGTTACTCCCTTCGGAACCACATGCCACACAGTCTCTTTAACCAAATAGGTGGCTTAGAATTTCTGTTAACTATCTGTTTAATATTTCTAAACTCCCTCTTAAAATTGTCAAAATTCCACCAGCAAGTGCTCTTAGCCTGGAAAATTTGCTACTCACACAATTTCTCTCCTCACACTGCCTTCATTTGGAATAATATGAATATAACAATTGCCAATAGATCTTTATTTTTAAGGAATTGGTTAAACAGGTTTATTAATCATCTTATGAATATGTTTGATAATTATGGGAATCTTTTAACTGATGAACAATTCATGCAAATCCACAATTTCCCTGTGCATTTTAAGGAATTTAATTTGGTCATTAAAGCTATTCCTCCTACTCTTGTTCATCTGGTTAAAAGTCATATTCACTACAACTCTATAGTAATGACAAAACCAAAATTAATTTTAAATGGTCTTAAACTGATTGGTAAAAAATTCAATAACAAACATATTTTGTTTTCCAAAAACAAAATAAAATAACACCTAGAGGAATTTTTTTTGGAACTCTAATATTGATAATATAAATTGGAAGACTGCTTTGGTTAATCCCCTTTATATATTGTATCAATAACAAAACTAAAGAAATATATTTTAAAATTTTGCATACCATCTACCCTGTTAAATCAATAATTTCAAGATACTCTTATATTGATGATTTATGTTCTTATTGTAAAAATGAAAAAAAAAAAAAAGGTGTTAACACATTTGTTTTTTGATTGTAAAATTACCCAAAAGTTTTGGAAGGAATTGGCAGATTTCATTTTTAATCTTGTAAAGGATAAATACTGTTTTTCTTTAAAGGATATTAGTGTGTACTATGAAAATAATGTTAACAAAGGTCTTGAGTACATTGTTAATTTATTCATATTGCTGGCAAAATTTTAAATACATAAATATTGGTGGTGAGTTTAAGCATTTTTGTTTAAGGTATTTTTAGCTGAATTTGATTGTTTTATATCTTCATTGAAATTGTTAAAAAACAAAAAGTCATTAACATGTTTAAAATATTATGACATTATTTTTTGATCCCCTGTTACTAATTAATGTCACACTTTATATTACACTGATTGTCTTATGCTGTGCTCTGTATGTTATTTGTTCTGTTCAATAAAAAATAAAAATAAAAAAATAAATAAAAAAGCAAAAACTGGAGACAGCCAATTCAAACCAGGACAGATTCAGCTACAAAAGGAGCTTAAAATATCATCTTATTGTGATGTTGGTTGCCAGAATTGACATAATACTTGCTCCAATTTGACATTTTATTGCATACCTGCTGCCACTATCAAGACAAAAACAAACAAAAAAAAAAAAAACGACAGCCCTTGGCTTCCTTAATATGAGACAGAGAGTCTTTAATAGGTGCAATCATTTTTTATTCTTCTGGAACCAGCATAAGCACCGTGAAAACACACAAATAGCTGGTTAATAAACCTTTGGCATAAAAAAATTTACAGTTAAATCCTCACACCTTTTACAGTGCATCATCATGCATTTGTATATATGCAATGCACATTAAATTACCTTTAAAGCCATTTAAAATAACAACACATAAACAATAATTTGATCAGTAAACACATTAAACTTTCCTTGTACAAGTGGCACAACAAAATTTTCAGAAACTGTCAATGTAGACATTTTACATCATTAAAGATTTCTGTCTCTTAAACATGGAACTAAAAAATACACTCCTCGCTCCGCTCACCAAGGGTGCAAATTTTAAACTTACTGCTTCCTGAGTTAGCCGCTAGCTTGATGGTATCTGTGCTAAAAGGCACACAAATGTGTAGACTTAAGACAAAGCAGCTTAACAAAACAATGTGAAAAAAGGGAATTATATAACTATGTGAAGTTACAGTGAAACAGCACCAGGATTACAGGATTTCCTGTGTTAACTTACATATGTCACTGAGCTTCTGACATGAGAGAAATCTGACGAGTGTAACTGCTGATCAACAATACAGGATTTTTGGGCTCATATTTTTTTTCTCATATTTTTTAGCCTCAAACCCAATCACATAAATGACGTGACTGTGAATGAATTAACTCTAGCGACCTCTAGTGGTCACTTACACTCCCACAAATCATGTTATGATAAATGTATGAATAACTGGTTTGTTATCCCTGCCGAATTCATGATTTCTAGTATGATAAATGTGTTTAGATGGGGTGATATAGGTGTATAGGTCACAAATGCAAATAGGTTCACCTTAAATCTGTTAGACCAAAATGTCTGATGTAAGTGTGTCCATAAGATTGAATGACTTTTATTCATCTTCAAGGAGGAGCACTAGCCTTTGGACCAGTCGTTCGATGATTGAGGGCTTAGAGCAATGGTTCTGTTTCTGTGTTAGTTTTCGCTCCCCAACTTGTACTTTTACCCAACGATCTAAGCCATCTGTCACTCTTGTAGTTTCAACCACTCTTCCTAGTTGCCACTGGTTCCTTGGGAGTGTATCTTCCTTGATGATGACTATGTCATTCACTTTTAAGTTGCGCCGGGGTACATGCCACTTTTGCCTAATGGACATGTTCAGGAGGTATTTTTTCTTCAACCGGCTCCAGAACTGTTCAGTTAAGTATTGTACTCTGCGCCATCTATTTGCAGCGTACATATCTTCCTTTACAAACTTTCCGGGAGGTGGTTTGCAGCTTATATATGTTTATTTAAAAACTTTAAGGGGTTTGTTAATGCATCCTTTGATTTGTTTTGGATAATTTGGTTTTGGGTTGGTGGATATGGTGGGATGTGAAGATGAGTCCATATCTCTTGCACTCCTTGTGACCTCGCTTGGTGACAAATGGGCCAAAACAATCCATTACAGAGAAAATGAAAGGAGCCGAGACTTCACAGCGCTCTCTGGGAAGTTCAGACATTCGTTGCTCCTCAACTGGTCATCTGAGCTTCCGGCATTTCACACATCTATGTATTAACTTAGCGACTGATTTACTCGCACCAATGGCCCAAAATCTATTGGCCCAGAATTCCATTAAGGTCTGGCTCCGACCCTAGTGGCAAATCTGGGCATGATAGTGTGACATAATCAGCTTGGTGATGTGGCTGTCTTTTGGGAGAATGATGGGGTGCTTTAGTTCTTGACTGAGGGTTGATTCTTTAAGTCTTCCGCCAATGCGAAGAAGTCCCCCATCCGGAATGGGGTCAAGGCAGTGAAGAGGTCTTGAATTTGGAATAATGTCCCCATGAAGGCTCCTTTGCAGTGCCTTTAGCTCTTGGGGGAAGGCTTGCTTCTGGATGAGCTGAATCACCACCTCAACAGCCCTCCTACGTTCCTCGACAGTCACAATTTCACCCTGATGTTTTAGCTTAGATCCTAGTTTTTTAATTCTGGCAACAACCTTAACAAGCGTTGTCCAGTTGGCAAACTGACTCAGGCGGTTTAGAACATGGTTCCTGTCAGTGACCTGGGTTGCAAGCACTTGAATCGATTTCGATTTAACTTCTTCGTCACCTGTGAGCAGCTCGGTTGGATTTTGGGTAGTGGGGAGCACTTCTTGTTCCCATAGATTGTTGGGCTGTTATAAAGGTGTTTTTGGAGATGTGTGTTCTAGGGGGAGATCTATAGAGTTTTTTTGTGTTTTTTCTTAGTTGTTATGATTTTTGGTCTGTAATCTCTCATCAGTTGAACACGGTTCGCCACAAACACATGGAACCTTCGCACCTTATTGTTGATGTAAGCAAGTACTACTTGCGAATCTGTCCAGAAGAATTCTTGCTTGATTTTCATCTCGAGTTCTGCCTTCAGCATAACACTCATCCTGGCTGCAGTGACTGCAGCTGAGAGTTCCAATCTTGGGATGCTGGTGATCTTCGTAGGTGCAACCCTCGCTTTGGCCATTACAAAACTGCAATGAATCTCGTCCTTGTCATTTTTGTATCGGAGGTAGGAACATGAACCAGATCCTTCATTATTGGCATCCGAGAAGTGGTGCAGTTCCACCCTAACAATTTTACCAAAGTTTTTAGGATGGTAACATCTGGGTATGGGAACTTCCTTTAACCTCTGTAAACCATTCTTCCACTCCTCCCACAGTGAACGCAAATGTTCAGGAATAAGATCGTCCCATCCAATACCTCTACGACATAGCTCCTGTAGGATGCGCTTGCCACTCAAAGTGAAGGGAGCTATGAACCCGAGTGGGTCAAACAGAGACGCAACGACTGACAAGAGACCATGGCGAGTTGGGGGGTGGTCTTTTGCATCAATGTTGAAGCTGAAGGTGTCCTTTTCTGACGACCACAGAATGCCAAGTATGTGTCCTTGTCCTTCTGTGGCTGCATCTGGGTTAAAGTTGGGAGGATCAGTGGTTACTGCCCTTTCTGAGGAGGCTACACAGGAGAGGACCTCCCTTTGGTTTGAGGTCTTTGTTATTGTTTGGATGATTATTGGTTAATGTTGTTTGGGAGGTTGCTAAATTCGGGTGGGACACTGAACTGGTGGAACATCCTTTCAATTTCACAGATCACAGCAACTGCTTCCCTTCTAAAGCGACAAAGAACTCCTACCAAAGAATTAATTAGGTCAGGGCCTGTCAGTAGTGTGTTGTTTAGAGAGATCCCACTGAACTTTGCTGAGCAATCGAACATGACTCTTAATTTGCCTGGCTTCTTGATGTGGGATATATCACACAGTCTCTCCCTCAGAAAGTGAAGGGGCTGGCTTGGCGTCACCTTTCCTAATAATTTCTTCCATGAAGGCTGTGTAGTGGTCGAAATACTGTTTGTTGGCATTTAACTTCTTCTTTAGGTGTTGCAGTTGAACAGTAGCCAGCTTTTTATTGTTTGGTTTGACCACTGCCCTTGAAAGGGAGGGGAATCTCAAAATGTCCATCCCTTTTCTGCTTAAATGTTATCATTAAGGAGCTGTATGAAGCGAACGTCATCCTGCGACACATACCCATCCTCATAGTTCCTCTCGTTGAAGTCTGATTCCAGCACTTTCAACACATTGGTGGCCACTGGCATCTCCTTCACTGCAACACAATGCACAAAGCTCTCGTTTCCCGGTCTATCTAAGTGGAGATTGGCTGACCCTATAATGGTCCAGCCAAGCATTGTCCTTTGTGCAAAAGGTTCATTTTCATCGCCTGTGATAATTCAATTCAATTCAATTCAAGTTTATTTGTATAGCGCTTTTTACGATACAAATCATTACAAAGCAACTTTACAGAAAATTAAGTTTCTTCTACAATATTTAGTAGTAGCTTATCAGTGGTGACTGTCAGTTCATGTGCATATGGCAGAAATGTTCAGAAAAATCAATAAAAAGACGTAAAACAAACAGACGATTAACACTATTAACAGCAATTATGCAATCAAACTTATAGCAAAATGTGGTAGTTCTGTATGTTGTCTCTGGGTTAGCATCATCTGAGGTCCTCTGAGGGGCTGGCATCATCTCTTCTCAGGTTTTCTGGATCCAGACTGGAGCTTGTGTAAATCCTAGTTACCACGGGATGTAAATCCCGTGGCAAAGCAGAGAAACAAATAGAGACATAATTAGCGTAGCTGCTGTTCCAGCCAAGTAAAATTAATTCGTTTTAACCCAAGCTAAAGAATAATAATGCAACATTTGATCAGATATAACTGCAGTCCAAAATTATGAGATGCATTATTTGAATGCTTGGCCAAAGAGGTGTGTTTTTTTAATCTAGATTTAAACCGAGAGAGTGTGTCTGAGCCCCGAACATTATCAGGAAGGCTATTCCAGAGTTTGGAGCCAAATGCGAAAAAGCTCTACCCTCCTTTAGGGGACTTTGCTATCCTAGGTACTATAAAAGTCCAGCATTTTGTGACCTTAGGGAGCGTGATGGGTTGTAGCGTGGTAGAAGACTAGTTAGGTACGCAGGAGCTAAGCCATTAAGGGCCTTATAAGTAAGTAATAATATTTTGTAACTGATACGGAACTTAATAGGTAGCCAGTGCAGAGACTGTAGTATTGGGGTAATATGATCATATTTTCTTGACCTGGTAAGGACTCTAGCCGCTGCATTTTGGACTACCTGTAGCTTGTTTATTGAGGATGCAGGACAACCACCTAGCAGTGCATTACAATAGTCCAGTCTAGAGGTCATGAATGTATGAACTAGCTTTTCTGCATCAGGAACAGGTAACATGTTTCGTAGCTTGGCAATGTTTCTAAGATGGAAGAATGCTGTTTTTGTAACATGGGAAATATGATTTTCAAAAGACAAGTTACTGTCTAGTATAACACCCAGATTTTTTACAGTAGAGGAAGTAACAGTACATCCGTCTAGTTGCAAATTGTAATCTACGAGATTCTGTGTAATGTTTTCTGGTCCAATAAGTAATATCTCTGTCTTATCTGAATTTAATAGGAGAAAATTATTGGTCATCCAATCTTTTACATTTTTAACACACTCTGTTAGCTTAGATAATTTTGAAGTTTCACCTGGTCTTGTTGAGATATATAGTTGAGTATCATCAGCATAACAGTGTAAACTAATCCCGTATTTTCTAATGATATTACCAAGGGGCAACATGTATATTGAAAATAGCAGAGGACCTAGGACAGATCCTTGTGGCACTCCATTTTTTACTGGTGATAAATGAGATGACTCCCCATTTAGATAAACAAAGTGGTAGCGATCGGACAGGTAGGATCTAAACCATCTTAAAGCCTGCCCTTGGATACCTGTATAGTTTTGTAATCTATCTATGAGTATGTCGTGATCTATGGTGTCGAACGCAGCACTAAGATCAAGTAAAGTAGCAATTGTATGCAGCCTTGGTCTGATGCAAGAAGCAAGTCATTTGTAATTTTAACAAGTGCAGTTTCTGTGCTATGATGGGGCCTGAAACCCGACTGAAATTCTTCATAGAGATAATTTTCTTGCAGGTAGGAGCACAATTGAGCAGACACAACTTTTTCTAAAATTTTAGACATAAATGGAAGATTTGAAATGGGTCTGTAATTTGCCAGTTCACTAGGATCTAGTTGTGGTTTCTTAATAAGAGGCTTAATAACCGCCAGCTTGAATGGTTTTGGGACGTGACCTAAAGATAACGACGAGGTTAATAATATTGAGAAGCGGTTTTTCTGCTACAGGTAACAACTCTTTCAGTAATTTAGTGGGTACAGGATCTAATAAACATGTTGTTGGTTTAGATGAAGTGATAAGTTTATTTAGCTCTTCCTGTCCTATAGTTGTAAAGCACTGCAGTTTATCTTTGGGTGCGATAGATAAACCTAAAGTATTAGACGCTGTAGAATTTACATTTGTTATTGTATTTCTGATGTTGTCTATTTTTATCAGTGAAGAAATTCATAAAGTCATTACTATTTAACTGTGAGGGATATTTAGATTGGGTGGCGTCTGGTTATTTGTTAATCTAGCCACTGTGCTAAATAGAAAACCTTGGATTGTTTTGGTTGTTTTCTATGAGTTTGTGGATATGCTCGGCCCTGGCAGTTTTTAGACGCCTGTCTATAGATGGACATACTTTTTTTTCCACGCAATTCTAAAAACTTCCAAGTTAGTTTTTCTCCATTTGCGCTCAAGACTACGAGTTTCTTTCTTGAGAGCGTGGGTATTACTGTTGTACCATGGCACAGTACGTTTTTCTCTAACCTTTTTCAATTTGATGGGGGCAACAGCTCTAATGTATTAGAGAAGATAGTGCCCATATTGCCAGTCATTTTGTCTAGTTCATGTGTATTTATGGGTACACAGAGCAGTTGAGATAAATCAGGCAGGTTATTTGCGAATCTGTCTTTGGTGGCTGAAACAATAGTTCTGCCCGGACGATAACGCGAAGCTATATAGTTATTATTATTAATACGCAGAATGCACGATACAAGGAAATGGTCAGTAACATCATCACTTTGAGGTACGATATCTATGTCAGTAATATCAATTCCATGCGATATAATTAAGTCTAGCGTATGATTAAAACGATGAGTGGGCCTGGTGACATTTTGCTTTACTCCAAAACAGGTTAATAAGTTAGTAAACGCAAGTCCTAATGCATCATTTGTATTATCAATATGAATGTTAAAATCTCCGAAATTCTCCGATCTCCGATAACCTCCAAGGGAGCCAGTGCTGACAGGCAATCATAACCAATTAGCAGTCCCACCTCGCAATCTTGGAGTGGATGTAACATGTTCATTAGATGTTTCAGATAAGGCCACTGGAGGGCTGTTCCTTTAGTAGGGATGTGAGACTTGTCAACTGGGATAAAGTCTCGTGTGTAGACCTGCTGTAGTTGGATGTAAGTTTCAGAGTTGAGTCGACGAGCTTGTAGACCACAGGCAGTCTTGCTTGCTATGACCGTGTTGACAGCTGTCATTGTGCTGAGTTTAAGTTGCACTGACTGAGTGTCCACATTTAGTTCGGCGACCAAATCTTCCAAGATAAAGGTTGAGTCACTTTGTGTGTCGAGTAGGGCATAAGTGAGAATTTCCTTCTGGGGTTCTGTTGTTGATGACACAAGAACTGGAACAATGCTAGAGGTGGCGGAAGCATTCTGTGTCAACGCATGGGCCATAACCTTGTGGATTTCCTTGCTTGCATGGTCTCCTGTGGCTATGGGATCTTTGCTTGCTAATTCAATAGGGTTTCTGTTTCTTTCTATGTGCAAGCAGGTTGGATGACGTCGACCACATGTACTGCAGGTGTGTCGCCTTTTACACTCTTTGGTAGTGTGCCCCTTTCTTAAGCACCCCAAACACAGGTGGTTTTCATGAATGAAAGCTTTTTTTTCATCCTTAGTCTTTGCTGCAAAAATTGGACACTTAACAACACCATGTGTTTCATATTTACAAACTAAGCAAGGTGGCTTTGGCTTTGAGTTTTCAAGAGTTCCTGAGGTGGAGTTTTTCATTTGAGCGCTTGTGTTGAGTGCCTTGGCTCTCTTTGGAAGTCCCTCATCTGTGTTTTTAATGTTCATCAGAAGAGGGGAGGCAATGGGCTTACAAGCTATGCGAGCTTCGGTTTGCATAAACTCTGTGAAATGCACAAAACTTGGATAGTCCCCAGATCTGTCTAGCTCTTCCACAACAATATGACTCCATCTGCACATCATCCACTTAGGCTCTTTAAGAAGTTTGTGATTTTCCTCACAATCATTTAGAATTCCCAAGCCCTTAACATGAGGAAAGGCCTCAACACAACCTTGAAGGAAGTCTGCAAACTCTCTCAATAGGGTCATTTGCAGCTATCTTTGGCCACTTCATGAGCTTGTCTCTGAAGGCCCTTTGAACAATGAATGGGCTTCCATATCTATCTTGTAAGACTGCCCAGGCACCCTGATATGCTTTCTCTGAATTTCGGTAGAAAAATCCTTCAACAGCTTTGTGGGCTTCCGAAGCAAGATAACACTTTAGATAGAGCATTTTTTTCACTAGCTGGGAGGGGCTTCTGGTCAATGAGAGCCACGAAGGATATCTTCTAATCTATGAACTTTAAGGGGTCACCAGTAAACGTAGTTGGTTTTGGGACAGATAGACGGCTTAGGTTAAGTGAGCTTGCAATTGCCAGAGCAAGGCTGACCTCCTCCTGAGTTACTGGTGCCTCAGAGGGTGCACACATTTGCTGTGAGTTTGGAGCACCAAGGTTTGAGCACCTCTTCCTATTTTGTTCGCCGTGCACACGTAAGTGGTTGAGAGCACAATTGTTTCCAGCTAGCTTGCCAACCCTAAAGTAAGCTTTAGCCTTGTAGTTATATTTTTTGTTTGCTTTATTTTATGGGAACGGTACAGTATTTTTCTTTGTTTAGTTTGATGTGATTCAGTGCTTTGAATTAGGCAGGACTGGAGGAATGTTCTTTTAACATTGTATACTATGATTAAATGATGCCCGTAGGATATTTTTCCTTTTAAATAAACGTATTCATTCGTTTATTGGATGAAGTGACTCTGTCTTTTCACTGCACCACCAAACCTGGGTTCCTTTCATATTTCCTTGGGTGCAATTCCCAAGGTGGCGTAGTCAGTGCTATCTGGATTTAGTTATACTAAAGAAAAATACTGCTTCGGGCACATACTGAAATTGAAATAATATTTATATAGCCTATATTATATACCTGGACAGCACACGCATATCTGGCTGACATCGACCACATTACCTTTAACGTCTAATAAGTGTAGACCAAGCATAGGCAGATATAATTCGGTCAGTGCTCTGTTCTTCCAGCTCATCAAACGTTGGTTCACTCAGGATTCCCACACTTTGGTTAACTTCAAATTCAAGGACCTTTCAAGGACTTTCCAGGTTCAATACCCTCAAATTCAATGACTAAATGTGGGGACACATTTCAAGGGAGAGCATCATGTTACCTTGTTAAGATACATTGTTAGTTTTCATGTGTCAAACAACTATGCAACAACTATTTTTTTTGCATTTATTTTTGGCCATATGACAGAGATCTGATATTTTATTTGTCGTATTTCTGTTTTGCATAAAATTGAAGAATATTCAGTTCATCCTATACTGTATTCTAAAAATGATCTGATATTAACTTATGCAAGGATTTTATTGAAAACAGCTTAGGCTCATGTAACCACAAGTTTTAAGTTACATGAATATGCTTTAAAGTTTTTCTTGCCTCATGGTCTGTGATTGGCTATATTGCACAACCCTTTAAACACCTGTTATAAAAAGAAACGACATCAGACTACCGTGAGATGCAGCCTGCATGCAGGATGGATCCCGCGAGATTTCATTCAGCAATTCCCATCCCCCACGCTGCACCGCACGCACTGAATTACACCGGCGCCATTACTCACTGACCGCTTTGCTGTAATTTTAATGTCAAATGGCTAAAATAGCAGAGAGGCTAGTGTAAGATAATCTAATGTAAATAAGGTACGCTAACCTGGGACAGGTCTCGATTTGAAGAGTAACATTAAACAATAAATAAGGCTGTTGTAGGTTTTAACAAAACATACAATACAATAATATTACAACATTTAATATTTATCATGCAATTGGGAGTTTCTGCCTTGTATAAATCTGCATCAGTTTGCATTTGGGTGTTATTACAAATCATACAAATTGTTATGACTATACAAATATTTTTGCCTAAATTAAAATAAACATTTTTCTTACAGAAAGTAATCGGATGGTCTCGGATGTTGATGCAGTGGAGCAGAAATTGGCAGACCAACTTTCCAGAAACAAGTGATATGTTCTAACATGACCAGTTAGCAGGTTCACAGGGGCTGAACGTTACAGTTTTTCCACTTACAGTACTGTGCAGAAGTCTTAGGCCACCTTTTTGTCTTTTTATTTTGTTTTTTTTTTTTTTTTTTTATACTGCCTATAAATTTCCTGTATTTTCTGTCTGTAATCTAATAAAAACTCTGAGATAGTCATTATACCATTTCCAAAACAACAAATATAATGGTGGCCTAAGACATTTTCACAGTACTGTAGCTTTTTTGCTACAGAGACAGAATGTTTTTTTAGCACAGGCAACACCCTGATCCTATGAGAGCTCTCCGACCGCTGCCACAATGCCAGGGGCCAAAATAGCAGCTCTCAGTGATGTGTATCGGGTCCCAGCTATAATAGCAGCAACATTCACAAATGTTTACAGAACGAGCAGGAACCCAGTGTGCCTGTAGCTTTCTCTATTTCTGTTTTATCACGTGATAGAAAGTCTAAGGCCTTCTCAAGCCGAAGGGCTGACTCATCAAATCTGTGGCCTGTTATGCATCAAACTAAGATTGCTGTAAAGACATAAAGCACTGCCATCAAGTTAGCATTTTTAAACATTAGCTCACTAAAAAATAAATCATTTCTAATCAATGACTTAATAACCACAAACAATCTGGATTTTATGTCTCTAAACGAAACATGGCTAACAAAACTGCAGTGCAACAGTCCTTAATGAAGCAGCCCCTCCTAACTTTACTTGAGTGTCTGCAGGACTGTTAGGAGAGGTGGGGGTGTAGCTTCTCTATTTAAAGGTGTCTGTCGATGCAAACAAGTGTCATTTGGTCAGTACTTGTCTTTTGAATATCTAGGGATTATCATTATTTACAGGCCTCCAAAATACTCTCCAGCCTTTGTTGAGTTCACAGAACTGTTATCAATGATTTCCTCAGAGTTTGACGGTTTTGCTATTGCAGGGGATTTTAATATTCACATAGATAATGCAGAAAACAAATCTACAAAAGAAATGATAATGGTTCTAAACACTTTTGACCTGATTCAGCATGTGCATGCACCCACACACAAAGGTGGACACTAGATTTAATCATCAGTAGGGGTCTAAAAATTTCATCCATCGTTATTAATGATGTAGCACTATCTGATCACTTCTGTATTTCCTTTGATATATTGATCTCTGCTACCCCTGAATCTAGATCTGTCTCTGTCAAAGAGATGCATTAACAACAACACTAGTATGCTGTTTATGGAGGATTTATCTCTAAAACCAAGCATTTCTGCAGACTCTCTTGATCTTCTTGATTCTTTTAACTCAAAGGTTAAAAATATTATTCATGAGATAGCTCCTGTGAAAATTAGCAAGAAAACTGGCAAACAGAAATCATTTTGGAGAAAATCAACAGCAGTACAGAGTATGAAAGACAATGCAGAAAAGATGAGTGGTTGTGGCAGAAGACAAAACTTGAAATTCACTTTAGCATCTATAAAGACAGCCTTCATGCCTTCAATGTGAAACTAGCCACAGCTAGACAGAGTTTCTTCTCAAATCTTATAAATAGTAACTTAAACAACACTTGCACTCTGTTTGCTACTGTTGAGAGACTGACAAATCCCCCAAGGCAGATTCCCGGTGAAATGCTCTCCGACAGCAAATGCAATGAGTTTGCTTCCTCCTTTTCTGAGAAAGATCATTAATATCAGGAAGGTGATTAGCACATCCTCAAGTTATGCAAGTTATGCCTCACTTCTTTCTGGGACTTTTTCCAAACTCGCTGAAAACTGCAGTTGTTAAACCCCTTCTGAAAAAGAGCAATCTTGATGACAGCATTTTGAGCATTTATAGACCAATATCAAATCTTCCTTTTATAGGCAAAATTTTTAATATTTTTTCTGACTGCGTCACAGCACAGAGACAGCGCTCATTAAGATAATAATAAATGATATTCGATTAAATTATGATTCTGGCAAAATATCAGTGCTGGTATTGCTAGATCTCAGTGCTGCGTTTGACACTGTCGACCATAACATACTTCTATACTTCCAAAATGCAGCAGCTAGAGTTCTTACTAGAACCAGGAAGTATGATCATATTAGCCCGGTCCTGTCAACACTGCACTGGCTCCCTATCAAACATCGTATAGATTTTAAAATCTTGCTTATTACTTATAAAGCCCTGAATGGTTTAGCACCTCAGTATTTGAACGAGCTCTTGTTACATTTTAGTCCTCCACGTCCGCTCCGTTCTCAAAACTCTGGCAATTTGATAATACCTAGAATATCAAAGTCAACTGCGGGCGGCAGATCCTTCTCCTATTTAGCGCCCAAACTCTGGAATAACCTACCTAACATTGTTCGGGAGGCAGACACACTCTTGCAGTTTAAATCTAGGTTAAAGACCCATCTCTTTAACCTGGCTTACACATAACATACTAATACACTTCTAATATACAAATCCGTTAAAGGATTTTTAGGCTGCATTAATTAGGTAAACCGGAACTGGGAACACTTCCCATAAACACCGATGTACTTGCTACATCGTTAGAAGAATGGCATCTACGCTCATATTAGTCTGTTTTCGCTCTTATTCCGAGGTCACCGTGGCCACCAGATCCAGTCTGTATCCAAGTCAGATGGTCACTGCAGTCACCCGGATCCAGGACATATCCAGCCCAGATGGTGGATTAGCACCTAGAAAGGACCTCTACAACCCTGAAAGACAGCGGAGACCAGGACTAGAGCCCCAGAGACAGATCCCCTGTAAAGACCTTGTCTCAGACGACCACCGGGACAAGACCACAGGAACAGATGATTCTTCTGCACAACCTGACTTTGCTGCAGCCTGGAATTGAACTGCTGGTTTCGTCTGGTCAGAGGAGAACTGGCCCCCCAACTGAGCCTGGTTTCTCCCAAGGTTTTTATCTCCATTTCTCTCTCACTGATGGAGTTTTGGTTCCTTGCCGCTGTCGCCTCTGGCTTGCTTAGTTGGGGACACTTCATTTACAGCGATATCGTTGACTTGATGAACTGCCTTTAACTGTCATTTTGTATTATTGACACACTGTTTTCCTAATTAATGTAGTTCAGTTTGACGCAATCTTTTTTGTTTAAAGCGCTATATAAATAAAGATGACTATAGAGACTGGAAAACGTCTCAGGTTATGAATGTAACCATGGTTCCCTGAGTAGGGAACAAGACACTGTGTCCTCTAGGGGTCACTATGGGGAACACCTCGTTGTGGCTCGTGTCTGAAGCATACATTGAAAAAACACCAACGAGTTGGCCGACGACAGCCCGTGACATCACTACCGGCGTGACTATGGATAAATAGGCACCAGGAGAACACGTCATTCTCTTCTTCGTCTGAAGCTTGCGTCCGAAGCATGGCAGGGAGCTAGAGGACGCAGTGTCTCGTTCCCTACTCAGGGAAACATGGTTACATTTGTAACCTGAGACGTTCCCTTTCAAGGGAACTTCGAACTGCGTCCTCTAGGGGTCGCTATGGGGAACAGTATACCCATGCCGTCATGCTGAGGGGAGTGCAGGCCAAAATCATGGTGAACACTAAGTACCAACTCTATCATTTCCATGGGAGTTGCCCCTGGGACGTTTAGACGGCTGTCTATGACAGTACCCCTTACGGCCAAAGGCCTAAGCTACATACCCAACTCAATTGTTAGGGCCTCGGCCCAGGGTATAGCTGATGGCTTGGAATCAAGAAAGATAGGCGACCCTTCTTAGTAAAGGGGAGCGCTGCTAAACTACCACGAGAACCGCCCAAATAGCCCCTCATGTTTGAGGGAAGCGATGCTTAAAGTGTATAAATAAATACACTGGCTGAGTGGAGCCCAAGGAACCAAGATCTAACCATCTCAAGAAAGGGAACAAAGCTGAGCGCGTAAGCTGAGCGCGTAATTTTGAGCGCAGGATTTTAGAAAGTGCGCAAAGTGTTCAACGTGCACACTCACCACCATGTGCTTTTCAGAAAGTACACAGAGCTTAGCGTGTGTACTTAAAGGTTCCTAAGCATTGCAGAGGTGCCGAACCGCACAGGATAGGTAAGCTCAAATTTACAAACCTCTGGCGAGGGGAGCATCACCTGAGGCACCATATACTAGAAGGCTTCCGTAACTGCCACCTCCACTTGCCGCTTGATGCATCAGCAACAACTAAGCGTCCAGGAAGCCCCTCAGGGTGACCTGGCCGGACATACATGAAATTCCTTGCAGTGTCGTGCCGTGCCTGATGAACAAGAAGGCTCCCGCAGAAACCTGTGATCTGGCTGCCTGATACCGGAAACATGAAGCTGGAATCAGGGCTATCATACCAGCCGGACATAATGCCGACGAGTGTGCCTTCGTCTCCCTGAACTTCTCGATTACCGTTTCAACGGAAATACCGAAAAGTTCGGAAGGTGAAACCTGAGCATCGAGAAGAAAGCCTTTTCTTTTTTCCCGATGTCTGTCAGGTTCATCCACAGATGTCTCTCCGCTACCACTATGGCTGCCATAGTCCTGCCCATGGCAGAGGCGGCCTGCTTGGTAGCATGGAGAGAGATCCGTGGTGCAGCGCAGCTCGGCTATCTGATCAGCAGGAAAGGCCCTCGCCTCTATCCAGGTCTCTTAGCAGATCAGTCTGAGATGCTTGAAGCACCACCATCATGTGTAATGAAGCCACAGCCTGACCTGCTGCCGCGTATGCCTTGCCATTTAAGCGAGATGTATTTCTTGAAAGGGCTTAGATGGCAAGATTAAGAGAGGATGTCTCCCCCGCAGAAAGAAAGCTCTTTCTACAGGGGGCATCCTCTCATAGCTGCTTTCGCGCATCGCCTCGATGTCTGCATAACTCTTATGCCGAAACCGATGGTCTCTTCTATTTCTTTTCGATCTCTGTATGGAGATCAGGCAGAAACGTAAGGCTCACCTGATGCAAACCCAGCAGAGCACTAACCTCAGTATCAGAAAGTGTTAAAGATATAACATCATCCTCCCGAGGCTCTCTCTCGTCCGCCGCCGACGAGCGCGAAAGGGAAAGTCCCTCTCTAAACCATTCAGACAGATCCACCTGAAATTCTCACAAGCTCATTCTCCTCCGTGCCTCAGCAGCGGCGGGTCCTGAACCGCAGAAAGCAGATGGCTGCCTTTTTTCCTTTTTTTCCTCGGAAAGAGAGACGAACGAGAGCGGAGCTTTTTCATAAAAAAAATGCTCACAATGCACGCAGATTGCCTCCTCAAAGACATCGCGTGCGTGCTCTTTACCCATGAAAATGAGGTAGAGATGATGTGTGTCATCAGGTGTCAAATAACGGCAACACGGATGCACACATTGTCTAAACGCTTACTAGTAGTCGCCATGATAGACAGAGAAAGATCGCTCTAACCAGTTCTTTCAGATGCACGCTTCAAACAGAACAGTCGGTAAAGACGAAGAAGAGAATGACGTTCTCCCGGTGCCTGTTTATCCATAGTCAGGCCGGTAGTGACATCAGAGGCTATCGCCGGCCAACTCGTTGGTGTTTTTTCAATGTATGCTTCAGACACGGGTCACGACGAGGTTTTCCCCATAGCGACCCCTAGAGGACGCAGTTCGAAGTTCCCTTGAAAGGGAACTGGGTCGGTCTTACTAGGATGATACTCAATTGGTTCAGGTCATACTTAGAAGGGAGAGGTTATTATGTGAGTATAGGAGAGCATAAGTCTAAGTGGACGTTCATGACATATGGAGTCCCACAAGTTCTTGTACCGCTCTTGTTTAGCCTGTATATGCTCCCACTAGATCAATTAATGAGAAAGAACCAAATTGCCTTTCACAGCTATGCTGATGATATCCAGATGTACCTAGCCTTATCTCCAAATAACTACAGCCCCATTGACTCCCTCTGCCAATACATTGATGAAATTAACAGTACGATGTGCCATAACCTTCTTCAGTTAAAAAACTAAAGTCATTGCATTAGGAAACAAAGATGAAGTTCTCAAGATGAATGCATACCTTGACTCTAGGGGTCAAACAACTAAAAATCAAGTCAGGAACCTTGGTGTGATTCTGGAGACAGACCTTAGTTTTAGTAGTCATGTCAAAGCAGGAACTAAATCAGCATACTATCATCTAAAAATATTGCAAGAATTAGATGGGGTTTTTTTATGATTATTTTCTTTTCTTTAATGTAATGCACTTTGAATTACCATTGGGTACAAAATGTGATATATAAATAAACTTGCCTTGCCTAAAAATGCTATAGAAAATACAGTTTGTACAGTACAAAAACCATTACGCCTATGGGGAGTGTGTGGAGACTATGTGGGTGTTTAGTTAGAATCTAAGTGTTTGAAGCAAAATAAATCTATTATAAATTATGTTTAAGGTTGAAATTTAAACAAGAACCAAAGGATTCTACCAAATGTTTATTTGAAATTTAACACACAAAACGTCTCTTCCTCTTTCTCTCTGCCTGCGCGTGTGTCTGTACTGCTTCACTCTCCCTCCCGTCTCATATTTCACTCCTGTAAAAAGTTATCGCACTGAGGCACTGTTGACATAGTCAATAGTTAGTAGTCATAGTTCATAGTAGTCATAGATCTTATTGCTTTGAACCCAAAGTTTCTTATTTTTATTGAATTATTTATTCTAATCATAGAGAATTATATTATTAATTATTAATGATTTCTTTATTTTCAATTCAGTATAGTTATGTATTTTATTTAAATCCATAATTATAATGCTGTGAATTAGAATACGGACAGAATATGACAGTGTTTGTGTGTGATCCACCGGTGCCTGATATTGTTTTTCAATTATTTTTTATATGTATGTGACATTGCAGGTCATGAGATCTATATATTCAAACAACCCAGACGTAACTTACTGCCTCATTTCTAATTTTCTCCTATGGGGAACTGATATTGTATACCACAAAACACGTAAAAATTGGTCGACCAGCAGGAACACGTCTCTCACACACCTGAGGCCACGGAGTGGTCCGGCATGTCTGGCCAACATCTGGCGGTTACAGACAGAATCATTATGATCCATTTTAATGAGCTTTAAATAAACACTGTTAACTGCTGGAGATCCCCTCTCTCCCTTTCTCTCATGTCCTGCGAGTTGTAATAATACAACTTGAACTTGAGAGAGCTATATACACAATATGGTTTGATTTCTAAAAATTGTTTATTCTTTTACTTATTTTTTTAAATTGTCTCCTCAGAAATTTCTCTTGCATCCTGAGGTCACATAATGGGGCCCCTGGGGTCGCAAACTTCTGCTCAGCTTCAGACAGACAAAGAAGACTTATGTTCACATACAGTAGATGGCCAACCAGAGTGTGCTTTCCACTGCCACAAGCGCCGCCGCGTCCGCTTAACCACAAGTTATCAAACAAACGCATCAAAGCACATTTTCACAAATAGCCATCAGCTTTGCCTCACCAATGTGTTACATTTGATGGCTGCAGTCGGTGCAAAATGAAAGAAAAACACTGTAGTTAAAATATTTAATATTCACAGATGAAAGTTTATTACTTATGAAGTTATGTTCATTTCTTAGAACAAATAAAACAGAATAAAACATACACATACTTTGTTATTCGTAACCTGTTCTTTATTTTGACAGATAATTACTTGGGGAAAAGATATTTGTCTGTACACTGATTGATAAATTGTTGCGTTACATACATGAGAAATATATCTACAGAAAGCTTGAAATGTCTACATTCAAACCAATTCAAAATGAAAGTAAATACTCCCTGATTATCGCATCCTGTGGAGATGAGAGTCAGCACCGTGAATTTCATCTTGCAGCCAACGAGAAAAAAAATTAGTTTATTAATAAAAAATCAAAATGTCTCCTTTTTACAATTATTAGGCTACTTCTGCCTGTGCTTTGTGGCAAACTTAATGCATGTGCTTGAGCGTGGAATATATTAAGGATTGGATTAGACTGTGTTAATTTAATAAAACCGTGCGATTAGTTGAATAATGACAAATGATGGACTACTAGTAGTTACTAAAAATATTTTGTGTGGCATACCTATTAAATACCCTCTAGACCAGAGCTTCCCAGACTTCAGAGGGGTAAGGCCCCCCAAAAACATAGCAAAAGCCCTCCCCCCCACCTATTGTTAAATAAATGTATAGATTAATAGTACATAGATATATTTGTATATTAGATATATTTAATAAACAGATTGTCTTTTTCAGGGGCGCCATGCACTCATTATTTTTGAGGGGACACAATTATTTTTTTCAAACTGAATTATTATGAAATATCTTAATTCTCACCTTTTATAGATTATGATTTATAGTGGGCAATGGTCAAAGTAACCTAATAATGTTTAATTAATTAACAGATATGGGTGTCATGCCAAAACATATTTTAATGAGTTTATATTTAACATGAATTTAACATTGCAAGTTAATGCGAATAAAAACATTGCAAGTTACATTATCATAGATCATTTTCACTGACAGTCTAGCTTGAGCATTCTCAAAAACTCCCATTAAAATCACTGAAGCTTTTTTTCTATCTCATAGGAGTGTAAATTGATTATATGTCTGTTGTTCTTGCGTTTTATGATGAATGGATATATTAGGTTCTTTGTTAAATCACTGAAGCCGTTTACACTGTGAAATTAATATCTTACAGATTCGTACACATATTTGCACTTTGTTGTTTCTGACGAGAGAATTCGCCAGAAAGAGTTATTCAGTCAGCGAGCGAGTGAAGAAAACACCGGCATTTTAGTGATGACTCATCGGAACACCTCGGATTGGTCATTGCATTCATATGATGCAGAGTTTTACAAAAGCTTCTGGCTGCATCCAAAAACTGAAAAATGCTGCCTTCAAAGAACGCATTCCAAGGTAGGAAGGCATCAAGGCACGTCTGAATTCAATGTTAGCTTCAGTTCCTGTCTCCTGAGATGCCTTCATCTGGCCGATTTTTGAAGGCAGCATAGATGTATCCTTCCCTGCCTTTGATATCCCACAATCCTGTGCGTTCCATTCTGTAACAGTTAAGCCAAAAAAAAATGGCGTCTGAAAGTTGTGGTCGGTGGTCAGTTTGTGTGTAAATGTATGTTTTTGATCAACGTTTTCCACTTTTTATGACATTTCTAGCGAGAAATTAATATTGCAGTAATGAAATATCCACTTAGTTATCACCAAAGCTCTCTATATTTTGCTGTAAATCATTAAACCATTACTCAGCCTCAGAAGCCTGTCCAAAATCAGTTTCATGAGGTGCCTTTGTGCAAAATCGCTGCCTGCAAAGTCATTGCCTGATACGGCAGTGAGGCAGCAAGTCAGCTGCCTAAGTTTTCGGATGCAGCCTCTGTCTCTGGCTCAGCACCAGCCAGCGAACGCAG